>NC_057812.1:468559375-468859375 GCF_018294505.1 Triticum aestivum | reverse complement strand
CTCATTGGGTTCGGGAGTGGGGATGACCTGCCCTCGGGCGGGCAGCCTGTGCGAAATTTCGGCAGTCAGATATCTGGCCTCTCTCAACTTCTTGATGTCCTCCTCTATGACAGAGGAAGGCATCCACTGACCTTGGAGGTTGGATCCAGACATGGATGAAGGTCCGAAGCGCCTGACCTGAGCCTGGGGTGTTGGAACTCAAGGCAGGGGAAGGATTCGATTGAACACGAGAGGAAAAAAGGACAGGTCTTGGCCTCTTTATAAAGAGGGTGAATATCAAGTGTCCTCCTCGCGGCCGTTTTGGACTCGCCTAAAATCGAGGAGTCATGCCAACAGGCACGAGTGGGTTACCCACGTCCATATTGATGAGAATCCCGTAATAAGGGGGACACGATCTCTGCTTCGACAAGACGTGTCAACAAAACCGTCTCGCAATATGTGCAGTGCTGGTTGGGAAAAAACTGTTCGGATAAGGACCGGGTCATGACATGATGTCGTGCTGTCAAAACGCGTCAGCAGATTAGAAATATTATTCTCTCTACGATGGTATGTGGAAATTGTTTTGCAGAGCCAGACACTATCCTTGGGTCCAAAACCTTCTGGGAGTATTTAGAGGAGGAACCTGCCTTGCAATGCCGAAGACAAAACTGCACGCCGGACTCATCGTCATTGAAGCCTGGTTCAGGGGCTACTGAGGGAGTCCTAGATTAGGGGGTCTTCGGACAGCCGAACTATATCCTTTGGCTGGGCTGTTGGACTATGAAGATATAAGATTGAAGACTTCGTCCCGTGTCTGGATGGGACTCTCCTTGGCGTGGAAGGCAAGCTAGGCAATACGGATATGTAGATCTCCTCCCTTGTAACCGACTCTGTGTAACCCTAGCCCCCTCCGGTGTCTATATAAACTAGAGGGTTTAGTCCGTAGGACGAGACATACAATCATACCATAGGCTAGCTTCTAGGGTTTAGCCTCTACGATCTCGTGGTAGATCAACTCTTGTAATACTCATATCATCAAGAACAATCAAGCAGGACGTAGGGTATTACCTCCATCAAGAGGGCCCGAACCTGGGTAAACATCGTGTCCCCTGCCTCCTGTTACCATCCGCCTTAGACACACAGTTCGGGACCCCCTACCTGAGATCCGCCGGTTTTGACACCGACACTTACCTAGACCCAATACCTTGCTTTTTCCTTTGTCAGCGTAGGTGATATGCTTCAGATGTGATGGAGATAAAGCAGAGTCCATCAATAAGATCATGTCACTAGTCATGTGATTTGTACATCCACTATCGAGGACCCACTCAGTATCTTTGGGTTGATCATCCTGCAGATGAATTAGTGCAACTTACGAACTCATATACTTCATCAATGAAGAATATGATATCAATTTCATCAAGCAATAGAACAGATAAAGCAGTATGAGTACGTGAGAAATGAAAATTCATTTCTTCATGATTAGCTTGCGTCCTTTCAAGCATATTGAGGTCTCCAGCAAATTCTTCAGATGATTAAGTTCATCTGGAGACCTGACCCTGCATAAGAGATTAGTTCTTTTTCTTCACCACCCACATCTGAAGGGGTGGCAAAGAGTTCACCATTCTGTGAGATCCATAAGAGAAAGGTGGCATATATGCCAATCCACTTCGTTTCACATAAGAGGGATTATGGTAAGCATAAGAGTAAGCAGAGCAATTTTTCGAGGATTTATGAACATAATGATTTGAAGAATAATGCACATATCCATAATCCTTAGATCTTCCCTGCGAAATAGACGGGTTAGCACGATGATGTTCATATGAGGACTTTGATCCTTTTGAGGAATTTGATCCACGTGAGGAGTTTGGTCCGTATGAGGACTTGGATCCATATGAAGAATTTGATCTGGGGTTCCTATTCTTCACAGGTGGTGTCATGATGACATTCACCTGAAGATTTTCAAGGCACCTTTTGGGAACCCAGATTTTCTTCATAGGAGAACTGTTCCTGCAGTTAGTGCCAACATATCTAGCAAACACTTCACCATTCTGATTTTTGAACAGTTTATAGTTGGAGTCAAATGACTCATCAGAAGAATATGAAGATTCACATGTAAAGCCAGATAAAGTAGATGGATCCACTGAAGGTCCCTTTGCAGCAACCCATGAGGTTTTGGGATACTGCTCAGGTTTCCAGTAGGTCCCATCAACATTGAGTTTCCTCTCAAAGGCAATACCCTCTTTCCTAGGGTTCCTGTTGAGGATCTGCTTTTTAAGCACGTCACAAAGAGCCTGATGCCCTTTGAGGCTTTTGTACATGCCTATCATATACAATTCCTTCAGCCCTGCATCATTAGTGATATTAGCAATGTTCTCATATGAGGAATTAGTGATAGCAAAGGCAGTTGAAGAATTTGCAGCAATGGAAGTATTTGAGCATTCAGGTGAAGAATTAGCAGTTTCACGTTCAATGCACTTCAAACATGGAGGAACAAATTCTTCCTGAGTAGCGCTGATTTGTTGAGCAAGTAATGAATCACGCTCCTTCTGAAGATCTTCATAACTCACTCTTAACTGCTCAAGGTCTTGCTTTCTTTGAAGAAATTCATAAGAAAGATTCTCATGATCAGATAGGAGAGTGTTATGATGACTCTGAAGATTATCAAACTTGGACTGGAGTCCCTGAAGACTTTCAGCCAAAGCTTTGGAACGATCCATTTCTTCACCCAACATATCATCGCTCTCATTTAGCATGTTTTGAACCTTTTCCAAAGCTCTTTGTTGTTTAGTGGCAAGGGAAGCAAGTTTGACATAACTGGGTCCAAATTCATCACCAGATTCATCATCACTGGACTCAGATAGGTAGCATTCAGTTACCTTGGCACCTTTTGCCATAAGGCATGGTGCAGAGGATGATGATTCTGGATTGAAAGTCATAGCCTTGCGTGATTCCATGAAGTCCTTGAACCAGGGTTCATGGTGAGATCGATGACTTTCACAGACCTCAGAGAGTCGGTCCCAGCTGAGTTTCGCATGGCTGAGATGCATAACGTTCCTGAACTGGTTTTGTGACAAGCTGGAGCAGATGATGTCCTTCGCCGTGAGGTTGAGTAGCGTGTACTTGCGAATATCATCAGCCTCCGCCATCTTGCATAGGTCAGTAAGACCAATTTCGGTGATGGTCCAGAGTTCGCTGTTCATCGCCATGAGGCGCTTCTTCATCATGGCCTTCCACTTGGGATAATCATGGCCGTCAAAGATGGGGCATGTCATAGTCTTTATTCCTGTGGTCGACATAACTAAAAATCCAGGCGGTTAAACCAAAGTCACACAGAACAAGGGAGCACCTTGCTCTGATACCAATTGAAAGTGTGTTATATCGACTAGAGGGGGGTGAATAGGCGATTTTTATGAATTCTTCACTGAGGAATTTGCGGGTGAGGAAATTCATGAGTGAAGAACTAATTGCAACAGAATAAGTACTCTGATGTAAACATAACAGAACATAAGCATGGTCTTCATGATGAAAAACAAGCACAGAGTACAGAAAGCTTAAACACAGGACAAAACAGAATGAAGACAAATAGACTGAAGAAATTGAGCTGAGATAATAGAGAAAGTCTCCAGTCAAAGTCTTCAAACAGATGTGAACAAGCTCACAACACAGAAATGAGGAAATGGAAGGGTTCAGGAAATGGAACCAGTTAGCTCGGTGAAGACAATGATTTGGTAGACCAGTTCCAACTGTTGTGACAGTTGTACGTCTGGTTAGGGCGGCTAGGTATTTAAACCTGAGGACACACAGTCCCGGACACCCAGTCCTGAACACGCAGTCCAGAACACTCAGTCCTCACCGTATTCCCCTTAAGCTAAGGTCACACAGACCTCGCCCAATCACTCATGGTAAGTCTTCAGGTGACTTCCAAACCTTCACAGACTCGATCACTTGGCGATCCACAATTTCCTCTTGGATGCTTTAGACCATGATGCCTAACCGTCTAGAAGATGCACAGTCTTCAAAGGTACCAAGCTTCGGATCCATGCAGGATCAATCTCTTCAGTGATGCTCAATCACTTTCGGTTTGTAGGTGTTTGGGTTTGGGTTTTCCTCACTTGATGATTTTCACTCAAAGTCCTCGGAGGATGGGATGTTCTCAAATGACAAGTGTCAATTTCTCTCGGAGCAGCCAACCAGCTAGTGGTTTAGGGGGCGGCTATTTATAGCCTAGGGACCAGCCCGACATGGTAAGACATAAATGCCCTTCAATGATATGACCGTTAGGTGGGTAGATATTTTGGGACAGCTGGCGCATAGCACAACAACGGTCGGAATTTTGAGTATCAAATTCCCTAGGGCTATCATGTTCCTCACTGTGTAGGCAATCCGCACTGGCGAATTCCTAACTCCTCAGTCAGAACAAATTCCTCAGAGACTAGAAGAACTTCGTCTCTGTCACTGAAGAAATTGACTAAGCTGTATGGGATTTCCAATGGCTTCACTCGAAGGGATTGGTAGGTGTAGGATTTGAGTTGAGAATCACTTGGAAATTTTTCCTTAGTATTTCCTCGATCCCCTTTAACAGTACGGTGTTTCCTATGACTCAAGAAAGAGAAAATGAAACTATGAGAACAAAAGTCTTCACGCTTCATGTTCCTCGAATGAATGCCAAGTCTTCAGGATCACACCAATTTCGTCACTTTCAAAGTCTTCAGAAAACCAATGTCTTCAGTCAAAGAACTTCATTTTTGGGGGTCGACTTTCTCTGTAAATATCAAACTCATCATAGACTTATAGACATGTGTACACTGACAAACGCATCAGTCCCTTAACCTATAAGTCTTCAATACACCAAAATCACTAAGGGGCACTAGATGCACTTACAACAGTGATGTGGGACCGCATGGGACCTAGTGAGATCCATTCCATCATCTCCTGATGCTCCTGCCTTTATATACCCCCAAAAACCATCATTACATTTATCGAGTTTTTTTTGCCGCGGTCACCTCTTTGTTCCGTGGAGATCCAATGATAGAGGTGAAGGTGTCCCGATATTTCGATGAAATGGTGGCTATTGTTTTCTGTGGGAGTCGACCTTGATGATCCGACTACGAATGTGCGAGACGTCACGCCTTAGCAATCGCTAAACCAACTTCTGAGGGGTTATTGACCACGCCGGAGCATGATCAACCTGACCACGAGGGTCTGTTTCCTGCGAGCAAAAGAAGAACAAGCAAGAAACAAAGATTGCAATCTGGATATTGCTAATATAAGAGGAAAACTTTATTAATGAAGGTAGGGTTCTGTGACGCCTTTGTTTGGTCGTTGAACACAAACGAAGTACGCGAAGTTACAGTTATGGCGAACTTTTAATCTAAACAAAACCCAAAGTCTAAATGATGCCCGAAGGGCTGTATATATGGAGCAGAGAGGGGGGATTTCGTGGCCCTTGGAGGAGGGGTCCGAAACCAACCCTAACTCTTGTTTGTCCACACATACAGGCTCTAAAAACATATTATAATCAAGTATTTTCAAATTACATAGGCCTGCCCAAAAATAAGGCGACGCAGCACCTAGAATAGCCTCTGGACGAAATTTATGAAGTGGCATCTTGTATATTTCGTCCAAGGCTTAATGCACTCATTATGGTGTCTTCAAAGTCCTGGAATTATCAGTTGTAACTCCGTTCTTGTTCCCCTTGCGCACGCCATCATCTCCATGCTTGAACTTGCTCCAAGGTTCATCTTTATTGTCCAAGCTAGACCCTTCATTTGTAAGCAAAACAAATGTATCCAATTTAGGCAGCATCATATTCTCATGAACATTAGAATCGTTACCAAGAAACGAAAGTACCTGGTAATTTAATTGGCGTGCGCGAGCTCTAGTAATTGGTCCAGTATGTATAACAGTAGGGGCTATGGGTGTAACAATGGTAATGATGTCCTCATCATCCTCCCCTTCTTGAAATGAAGTCGTCCTCGACGGAAGCTCATCTTCCTCACCCAAATAAGGCTTCAAATCTGCAATGTTAAAAGTGGGACTAACCCCAAAATCTACAGGCAGCTCAAGTTTATATGCATTATCATTTATTTTCTCTAACACCTTAAAAGGACCATCAGCACGTGGCATTAGCTTTGATTTGCGCAAATTAGGAAATCTATCCTTATGCAAATGTAACCAAACAAGATCTCCAGGTGCAAACACAACATGTTTTCTACCCTTATCTCCAGCAAGTTTATGTTTAGCATTCATACGCTCAATGTTTTCCTTAGTTAACTCATGCATTTTAAAAATCAATTCAGTATGTTCTTTAGCATCAAAATTAAGCTTCTCTGAAGATGGAAGAGGCAACAAATCAATAGGTGCATGAGGTAGGAAACCATACACAATTTCAAAAGAGCACATCTTACTAGTAGAATGCAATGAACGATTATAAGCAAATTCAATATGAGGCAAGCATTCTTCCCACATTTTTTTATTATTATTCAAAACAGCCCTAAGCATAGTAGACAATGTTCTATTGACTACTTTAGTTTGTCCATCAGTTTGGGGGTGACAAGTAGTACTAAAAAGCAGTTTAGTCCCCAACTTAACCCATAAACATCTCCGAAACTGGCTAAGAAATTTAGTATCACGATATGAAACAATAGTATTTGGCACACCATGCAAGCGAATAATTTCACGAAAGAACAAATCAGCAACATTAACAACATCATCGCTTTTATGACATGGTATAAAGTGTGCCATTTTCTAGAATCTATCCACGACAACAAATATGCTATCCCTCCCCTTCTTTGTTCGAGGTAAACCTAAAACAAAGTCCATAGATATATCCTCCCAAGGAACAGTAGGTACAGGCAAAGGCATATATAAACCATATGGATTGAGTCGTGACTTAGCTTTTTGACATGTAGTGCAGCGAGCAACAAAACACTCAACATCCCGTCTCATCTTTGGCCAAAAGAAATGTGTAGCAAGTACGTCCTCCATCTTCTTCATGCCAAAGTGTCCCATTAATCCTCCTCCATGCGCCTCCTGCAACAAAAAAAGACGAACGGAGCTAGCTGGAATGCATAGCTTGTCAGCACGGAACACAAATCCATCATTAACAACAAACTTGTTCCACGTTCTTCCTTCTTTACAATTCTGCATTACATCTTTAAAATCAGCATCATGCACATATTGATCTTTGATGGTCTCCAAACCAAATATTTTGAAGTCAAGTTGTGAAAGCATAGTATAGCGACAAGACAATGCATGAACAATAACATTTTCTTTACCCTTCTTATGTTTAATGACATAAGGGAAAGTCTTAATGAATTCAACCCATTTAGCATGTCTATGATTCAGTTTAGCTTGACTTTTAATATATTTCAATGATTCGTGATCAGAATGTATAACAAATTCTTTAGGCCATAAATAATGTTGCCATGTTTCTAAAGTCCAAACAAGAGCATATAATTCTTTATCATAAGTAGAATAATTCAGACTAGGCCCACTCAATTTTTCAGAAAAGTATGCAACAGGTTTGCCATCTTGTAATAACACCTCCTAATCCAATTCCACTAGCATCACATTCAAGCTCAAAATTCTTATTAAAATCAAGAAGTTGGAGTAAAGGAGCATGTGTCAACTTATCTTTCAATACCGTGAAGGCTTCTGATAACACACAAGTACAGGGGATCAATTGTAGCCTCTTTCGATAAGTAAGAGTGTCGAACCCAACGAGGAGCTAAAGGTAGAACAAATATTCCCTCAAGTTCTGTCGACCACCGATACAACTCTATGCACGCTTGACGTTCGCTTTACCTAGAACAAGTATGAAACTAGAAGTACTTTGTAGGTGTTTTCGGATAGGTTTGCAAGATAATAAAGAGCACATAAATAAAAAGTAGGGGCTGTTTAGATAAAGAAGCAATAAAGTAAATATAGTGAGTGTGGAAAAGTGGTGGTAGGCGTTGCGACATTGTCCCTAAGCAATTGACTACTCTACTAGACCAA
Source organism: Triticum aestivum (assembly GCF_018294505.1). Lineage (NCBI taxonomy): Eukaryota > Viridiplantae > Streptophyta > Magnoliopsida > Poales > Poaceae > Triticum > Triticum aestivum. The sequence continues at coordinate 468,851,398 of NC_057812.1, read as the reverse complement.
AAGCAAGTTTTATGTGGGAGAGGCCACTTCTAGCATGTCATCCCTGACTTGGAATTCTATGCACTTATGATTGGAACTATTAGCAAGCATCCGCAACTACTAATGTTCATTAAGGTAAAACCCAATCATAGCATTAAGATATATTGGCCCCCCTTCAATCCCGTATGCATCAATTTCTATGCTAGGTTGAAGCTTCTGTCACTCTTGCCCTCCAATACATAGTCCTATCAACATACAACAAACCCTATGGTGTGATCCAAGCGCGCGCTCATATGATGGGCACTAAAGGACAACAACATAACCACAAGAAAATTAAATCAATCATAAGAATTCATCAACCACCGATAGGACAACGAAAATCTACTCAGACATCATAGGATGGCAACACATCATTGGATAATAATATGAAACGTAAAGCACCATGTTCAAGTAGAGGGTACAACAGTTTGCAGGAGAGTGGACCACTGTAGATAGAGGGGGAAGGTGATGGAGATGTTGGTGAAGATGGCGGAGGTGTTGGTGTAGATTGCGGTGATGATGATGGCCCACGGCAGCGTTCCGGTGCCACCGGAAGCGAGGGGGAGAGAGCCCCCTTGTTCTTCTTCTTCCTTGACCTTCTCCCTAGATGGGAGAAGGGTTTACTCTCTGGTCCATGGTCTCCATGGCATGGGAGGGGCGAGAGCCCCTCCGAGATTGGATCTGTCTCTCTGTCTCTCTCTGTTTCTGTGTTCTGGGATTCTGCCCTTTCACCGTTTCTTATATATACAGAGATCCGTAATTCCGATTGGATTGAAACCTTCCCTTGTTTTTTCTCCCGAAAATTAGCTTTCTTGCGGCCAAAGAAGAGCAACAACCGCCTTATGGGGGGCCCATGAGGGCCAGGGGCGTGCCCCCTACCTCGTGGCTCCTTCGGACACCATCTCGCGTTGATTCTTTTCCCATATTTCACAAATATTCCAAAAATATTCTTCGTCCGTTTTTATCTCGTTTGGACTCCGTTTGATATGGATTTTCTGTGAAACAAAAAATATGCAACAAACAGGAACTGGCACTGGATCAATATGTTAGTCCCAAAAATAGTATAAAAAGTTGCCAAAAGTACATAAAAGTTGTAGAATATTGGCATGGAACAATAAAAAATTATAGACACGACAAAGACGTATCAGCATCCCCAAGCTTAATTCCCGCTCATCCTCGAGTAGGTAAATGATAAAAAAAGATAATTTTTGATGTGGAATGCTACCTAGCATAATCTTGATCATGTAATCTAATCATGGCATGAATATTAAGACATGGGTGATTCAAAGCAATAGTCTATCATTTGACATTAAGACAATAATACTTCAAGCATACTAATAAAGCAATCATGTATTTTCAAAATAACATGGTCAAAGAAAGTTATCCTTACAAAATCATATGGTTGGCTATGCTCCATCTTCACCACACAAAATATTCAAATCATGCACAACCCCGATGACAAGCCAAGCAATTGTTTCATACTTTTGACGTTCTGAAACATTTTCAACTTTCACCCAATACATGAGCGTGAGCCATGGACATAGCACTATGGGTGGAATAGAATATGATGGTGGAGGTTGTGTGGAGAAGACAAAAAGGAGAAAATCTCACATCGACGCGGCTAATCAACGGGCTCTGGAGATGCCCATCAATTGATGTCAATGTGAGGAGTAGGGATTGCCATGCAATGGATGCACTAAGAGCTATAAGTGTATGAAAGCTCAAACTGGAAGCTAAGTGGGTGTGCATCCAACTTGCTTGCTCATGAAGACCTCGGGCATTTGAGGAAGCCCATCATCAGAATATACAAGCCAAGTTCTATAATGAAAATTCCCACTAGTATATGAAAGTGATAACTCAATGAGACTCTCTATATGCATAACATGGTGCTACTTTGAAGCACACGTGTGGTAAAATGATAGTAACATTGTCCCTTCTCTCTTTTCTCTCTCTTTTTCTCTCATTTTTTTGTTTTTTTGGTGGGCTTCTTTGGCCTCTTTTTTTATTTGGCCTTCTTTGGCCTCTTTTATTTTGATAACCTCACATGGGACAATGTTCTAATAATGATGATCATCACACTTTTATTTACTTACAACTCAATATTACAACTCGATACTAGAACAAAGATATGACTCTATATGAATGCCTCCGGCGGTGTACAAGGATGTGCAATGATCTAGCGTAGAAATGACATAAAAACGGACAAGCCATGAAAACATCATGCTAGCTATCTTATGATCATGCAAAGCAATATGACAATAAATGCTCAAGTCATGTATATGATGATGATGGAAGTTGCATGGCAATATTATCTCGGAATGGCTATGGAAATGCCATAATAGGTAGGTATGGTGGCTGTTTTGAGGAAGATATAAGGAGGCTTATGTGTGATAGAGCGTATCGTATCACGGGGTTTGGATGCACCGGTGAAGTTTGCACCAACTCTCAAGGTGAGAAAGGGTAATGCACGGTACCGAAGAGGCTAGCAATGATGGAAGGGTGAGTGTGCGTATAATCCATGGACTCAACATTAGTCATAAAGAACTCACATACTTATTGAAAAAATCTATTAGTCATCGAAACAAAGTACTACACACATGCTCCTAGGGGGTAGATTGGTAGGAAAAGACCATCGCTCGTCCCCGACCGCCACTCATAAGGAAGACAATCAATAAATAAATCATGCTCCGGCGTCATCACATAACAGTTCACCATACGTGCATGCTACGGGAATCACAAACTTCAACACAAGTATTTCTACAATCCACAACTACCCACTAGCATGACTCTAATATCACCATCTTTATATCTCAAAACTATTGCAAGGAATCAAACATTTCATATTCAGTGATCTACAAGTTTTATGTAGGATTTTATGACTAACCATGTGAATGACCAGTTCCTGTCATCTCTCTAAATAGGTATAAGTGAAGCAAGAGAGTTTAATCCTTTCTACAAAAGATATGCCCACGCTCTAACAAATATAAGTGAAGCAAAAGAGCATTCTAAAAATGGCGGCTTTCTATGTGAAGAGAAACGGGCAATCCAAATTCAAATGATATAAGTGAAGCACATGAAGCATTCTATAAAGCCATACTCAAAAGATATAAGTGAAGTGCAATGAGCATTATATAAATCAACCATGGACTATCTCATACCAGCATGGTGCATAAAATAAAAGTGAAAACTAAATGCAAAAGACGCTCCAAGATTTACGCATATCATGTGACGAATAAAAATATAGCTCCAAGTGAAATTACCGATGATCGTTAGAAGAAAGAGGGGATGCCTCCCGTGGCATCCCCAAGCTTGGTTGCTTGCGACTACTTTAATATTTCCTTGGGGTGCCTCGGGCATCCCCAAGCTTAGGCTCTTGCCACTCCTTATTCCTTCATCCATCATGATCTCACCCAAAACTTGAAAACTTCAATCACATAAAACTCAACAGAAAACTCGGTAAGATCCGTTAGTATAATAAAGCAAATCACTACTCTAATTACTATTGCAAACCAATTCATATTTTGTTTTTGCATTGTAGCTACTGCAATATAACTTTTCCATGGCTTAATCCACTGATATAAATCGATAGTTTCATCAAAACAAGCAAACTATGCATCAAAAACAGAATCTGTCAAAAACAGAACAGTCTGTAATAATATGAACATTCACCATACCTCTGGTACTCCAACAATTCTACAAAAATTAGGAAAAATAACAATTTGTATATAAATACAGTGCAAAAAGTTTCAAAACTGTTTGCCGTTCCAGTAAAAAAAATGTAAAATCACGCACTACAGCCAGAGTTTCTGTCCTACACCGCACAAACCAATAAGTAATCTAAAACAACCTAAAGGCAAACCTTGGCACATTATTTTTATAATACAATGGAATTGTTCAAGGGGATACTTATTTTTTTTAAAGTTTCTGTAATAAAGATTCACAAAGTTTCCATGAGCATGAACACAGTTCAAGGAGCCCCCCCCCCCCACTTCAACAATGCTTGTTTCTCTCACTTTCACTTTCCTTTTTGAAAAGTTTAGGGTTCCCCTCTTTATTTTTTTGTTTTTAAACTATATGAAAGCACTCAACAGAAATAAATGACTCTCTAAAACTTCCGGCTTGTCTCCCTGGCAGCGCTTTCTTTAAAGCCATTAAGCTAGGCATATAGTGCTCAAGTAATGGATCCACCCGGATCCCAAGGTATATCAAAGCCAATTTGAATTAGCAATGATTTGGCATTTTGTAGTGAGCACAAAGAAACATATATCAAGCAATGACGAAGTCTAACTCTCTTCCTATGCATCGGCATGTCATAAAAGAACAATTCATGCACACATAGTAAAGGCCAATGCATAGTATAAATAGTTTCTTGCAATTTTATCGTGTTGGAAACATAGAGAGGTGGAGATGTAGTTCCTCTCTCATAATAATTGCAAGTAGGAGCAGCAAGCACATGCATATTATATCTACCAAAATCATCATGTGCAACAGTACAAGGCAACCCATCAATATAATCCTTAATAAGGGCAAACTTCTTCGATATAGTGTAGTTGGAAGAATTCAAAAAGATAATAGGACTATCATGTGTGGGTGCAATAGCAACAATTTCATGTTTAACATAAGGAACTATAGCAAGTTCATCTCCATAAGCCTAATTCATATTGGTATCTTGGCCACAAGCATAGCAAGCATCATCAAAAAGGGATATTTCAAGAGAATCAACGGGATCATAACAATCATCATAGCAATCATCCTTTGGTAAGCACGAAGGGAAATTAAACAATGTATGAGTTGAAGACTTACTCTCATTAGAAGGTGGGCACGGGTGATCAATCCGCTCTTCCTCCTTTTGTTCTTCGCTCTCCTCCTCATCTTTTTCATCCAATGAGCTCACAATGTCATTAATTTCTTCTTCCATAGACTCCTGCAAAATATTAGTCTCTTCTTGGACAGCTGAGACTCTATCAATAAAATCATCAATATCAGAATTGAATTCATAATTCTCATAGCAATATTTAAGTATAGAAAAAAATTTAGGTCTGTAAACAACATCATTAAGATTTTCACACTCTTTAAACAAAGACTCAATTTCATAAGCACCCATAAAAGCAACAAATTCTTCTATTTGTTCCACATCATAGTAATCATCTATACCATTATCATAAGATGCCAAGGTTTTATCATCATTAAATTTGCATGAAAAGGGAAGGTGTGGAGCCTTCATCCTAGACCAACAAGTATAGTCATATCTCAAGCATAGTTCCCGAGCATACCAATGTTGTGATAGCCTGGCTTATTAGGGATGATAGACTACTCATATCAATAAGGAATTCCTTCTTTTCTGGAAGCCCGTTCGGACAGAACTCCAAAGTTAAGCGTGCTCAGCTTGGAGTAGTGTCAGGATGGGTGACCGACCGGGAAATTTCTCCCGGGTGCGCACGAGTGAGGACAAAGTGCGCAGAAAAGACTAGTATTGATCTGTGGGGCCAGTCTAGATCCCGCCAGGAGTAACGACCACCGGCGGGTGTGTCCGAGGCGTTACAATTTGGTATCAAAGTCGACCCACGCGGTTACACAGATGGTTGCAGACAGGTGCGTGGTCATGTTGTTCATGACGTTTGTGACCAGTCGTGGCACACGGCATGGCACATGTACTGGACTGGAAGCACAGACGTATGTGCCAAGAGGGAACGTTCCTGTGGCCCGACGAGGCGTCGGTTCCTCTGAGTGGGGATGTATGTGATAGCCTGGCTTATTAGGGATGATAGACTACTCATATCAATAAGGAATTCCTTCTTTTCCGGAAGCCCGTTCAGACAGAACTCCAAAGTTAAGCGTGCTCAACTTGGAGTAGTGTCAGGATGGGTGACCGACCAGGAAGTTTCTCCCGGGTGCGCACGAGTGAGGACAAAGTGCGCAGAAAATACTAGTATTGATCTGTGGGGCTAGTCTAGATCCCGCCAGGAGTAACAACCACCGGCGGGTGTGTCCGAGGCATTACAAATGCAACATATGAATTTGATCCCATAATAGTTTCCCTTTTTGAGTCAAGCGATAGTCCCTAAAGTATTCACGTTGATCCAACGTGTCTCCCGTTACATAATTGAATGGGGTTTTCTTAGGATTATCAAAGTAGTACATAATATCTTTCACATAATGAGCATCGAGGGTTTTAGGAGGTTCCCATCTCCATGAGTAGCAAGTAAACCTTTTTTTTGGTATTTCGTGTTCTGTATCCATAACTAAAGATAGAGAACAACTTAGAACAGCAAATAAAAAAATACTTAGTGATAAAGCAAACAAGCACACATGAGAATATTCACCCCATGCTATGACTCCCACAAGTATAGGGGATCAATTGTAGCCTCTTTCGATAAGTAAGAGTGTCGAACCCAATGATGAGCTAAAGGTAGAACAAATATTCCCTCAAGTTCTATCGACCACCGATACAACTCTACGCACGCTTGACGTTCGTTTACCTAGAACAAGTATGAAACTAGAAGTACTTTGTAGGTGTTTTCGGATAGGTTTGCAAGATAATAAAGAGTGCGTAAATAAAAAGTAGGGGCTGTTTAGATAAAGAAGCAATAAAGTAAATATAGCGAGTGTGGAAAAGTGGTGGTAGGCATTGCGAAATTGTCCCTAAGCAATTGACTACTCTACTAGACCGATAGCAAGTTTTATGTGGGAGAGGCCACTTCTAGCATGTCATCCCTGACTTGGAATTCTATCACTTATGATTGGAACTATTAGCAAGCATCCGCAACTACTAACGTTCATTAAGGTAAAACCCAACCATAGCATTAAGATATATTGGTCCCCCTTCAATCCCGTATGCATCAATTTCTATGCTAGGTTGAAGCTTCTGTCACTCTTGCCCTCCAATACATAGTCCTATCAACATACAACTAACCCTATGGTGTGATCCACGCGCACGCTCATATGATGGGCACCAAAGGACAGCAACATAACCACAAGCAAATTAAATCAATCATAGCAATTCATCAACCACCAATAGGACAACAAAAATCTACTCAGACATCATAGGATGGCCACACATCATTGGATAATAATATGAAGCATAAAGCACCATGTTCAAGTAGAGGGTACAGCGGGTTCCGGGAGAGTGGACCGCTGTAGAGAGAGGGGGGAAGGTGATGGAGATGTTGGTGAAGATGGCGGAGGTGTTGGTGTAGATTGCGGTGATGATGATGGCCCCCAGCGGCGTTCCGGCGCCACCGGAAGCGATGGGGAGAGAGCCCCCCTCCTTCTTATTCTTCCTTGACCTTCTCCCTAGAAGGGAGAAGGATTTCCCCTCTGGTCCATGGCCTCCATGGCATGGGAGGGGTGAGATCCCCTCCGAGATTGCATCTGTCTATCTGTCTCTCTCTGTTTCTGCATTCTAGGATTCTGCCCTTTCACCGTTTCTTATATATCCGGAGATCTGTAACTCCGATTGGATTGAAACCTTCGCCCCGATTTTTTTCCGAAAATTAGCTTTCTTGCGGCCAAAGAAGAGCAACAACTGCCTTAAGGGGGGCCCACGAGGGTCAGGGGCGCACCCCCTGCCTCGTGGCTCCCTCGGGCACCGTTTCGTGTTGATTCTTTTCCCATGTTTCACAAATATTCCAAAAGTATTCTGCGTCTATTTTTATCCCATTTGGACTCCCTTTGATATGGATTTTCTGCGAAACAAAAAAACATGCAACGAACAGGAACTAGCACTAGGCACTGTATCAATATGTTAGTCCCAAAAAAAGTATAAAAAGTTGCCAAAAGTATATAAAAGTTGTAGAATATTGGCATGGAACAATAACAAATTATAGATACGACGAAGACGTATCAGCTTCTTCCTGTGCGGTACCCCAAACGAAAGGTAAATCCTTCTTTGTAAGCTCATTGAGAGGTGCAGCAATGGTGCTAAAATCTCTCACAAAACGCCTATAGAATCCAGCGAGGCCAAGTAAACTCCTCACTTGTGTGACCGTTTTGGGCTGCGGCCAACTCTCAATAGCTTCAATCTTGGCTTTATCAACTTCAATTCCCTATGGAGTAACACCATAGCCAAGAAAAGATACTCGGTCGGTTCAGGGGGCTACTAACGGTGTCCTGGACTAGGGGGTACTCAACACGTCATCTCCCGATCTGTTAGATTGGGCCGAGGACCCCCATGGCCGTATACTCATGGGCCAGTTCGGACAGCTGCCGCATACATGGAAGATTCCACAAGACTTGGTGATCAAGACAAGGACTCTTCCTCACCGGCGTATTCAGCTAGGACTCTTGTTATCCTAGGCCTCTGGTGCATTATATAAACCGAGGCCAGGCTAGTCGATAGAACTACAACATACAATCATACCATAGGCTAGCTTCTAGGGTTGAGCCTCTCTGATCTCGTGGTAGATCTACTCTTGTACTACCCCTATCATCAATATTAATCAAGCAGGACGTAGGGTTTTACCTCCATCAAGAGGGCCCAAACCTGGGTAAAACATCGTGTTCCCTGCCTCCTATTACCATCCGCCTTAGACGCACATTTCGGGACCCCCTACCCGAGATCCGCCGGTTTTGACACCGACAATGCACTTCCCAAGGTACCAAACAAACGTGCATCACGTAGAGCAATAAAAACAACACGTAAATGTTCCAAATGTTCCTCCAAAGATCTGCTATAAATCAGTATATCATCAAAATAGACTACCACAAATCATCCAATGAAATCACGTAAAATTTTGTTCATTAATCTCATGAAAGTACTAGGTGCATTAGTTAACCCAAAAGTCATGACTAACCACTCATATTATCTAAACTTAGTATTAAATGTTGTTTTCCATTCATCTCCCAATTTCATACGGATTTGATGGTATCCACTACGCAAATCAACTTTAGAGAATATTGTAGAGCCACTCAATTCATCAAGCATGTCATCTAGCCTAGGAATAGGATGACGATAACGAATAGTAATATTATTAATGCCTCTATAATCAACACACATACACGACGTACCATCCTTTTTTGGCACTAGTATAATAGGAACAGCACAAGGACTAAGAGATTCGCGTATATAACCTTTGTCGAGCAGCTCCTGTACTTGACGCATAATCTCCTTCATCTCCTCTGGATTGGTACGGTATGGCGCACGGTTAGGCAGCGAAGCACCGGGACTTAAGTCAATCCGATGCTCAATCCCTCGAATAGGTGGTAATCCCGGTGGCACGTCTTGTGGAAAGACGTCAGCGAACTCCTGCAAAATGTTAGTGGCAGCAGGAGGCAAAGAGGAAGGTACATCCTCGAAAGAAAATAACGCCTCTTTGCACACAAAAGCATAGCAAACAGATTTGTTGAAATCTAGATCATCAATATCAGATTTGGTGGCAAGTAAACATGCACTTTTCAATTTAATTTCAGAAGCAACACTAGATGGTTTATTATTAGGCTTCATTTGTTGCTCAAATTCTTTTGCCACAATCTGATTTTCACTCTTATGTTTCTCCTGTTTTGCTTTATTAGCTCTATTAATATCATCTTTCAAAATGGAATTAGGAGTCATAGGAAGCAAAGTAATATTTTTGTCCTTATGACAAGAGTATACCGATTGTTTCTACCATGGTGTACACAATTTTTATCAAATTGCCATGGTCTACCAAGTAATAAGGAACATGCTTGGATAGGTACCACATCACAATCAACATAATCAGCATATGTAGAGATACTAAAATGCACATGAACAATACGTGTTACCTTAACCTTGCCGTTGTTGTTGAACCATTGGATGTAGTAAGGATGTGGTGTGGTCTTGTGGTGAGAGATAGCTTCTCCACCATCTCCATGCTAGCCAAGTTGTTGCAACTCCCTCCATCTATGATGACGCGAATAGAACGTTTCTTCACAAATCCCTTTGTATGGAACAAATTATGCCTTTGATTTTGCGCAGCTTGTGTAACCTGCACACTCAAAACACATTGAGCAACTAAACATTCATACCCGTCAGCATCTTCAGCAGCCATGTATTGCGTCTCATGATCAGAATCATCTCCACCGTGTTCTTCACTTGTAATAAGAGCCAAAGTCTCCTCATCATAGTCACTAGCGGACTCATACCCACCATCCTCAGTAACAATCATCACACGCTTAGATGGGCATTGTCTCGCATAATGACCTCCACCCTTGCAACAACGACAAATAATATCATGTGTTTGCCCTGTTGATGTCATGGATGAAGAAGAACTCCGTGCAGGCCCAGAAGGTGTGCTCTTGGCAGATAGTGGTGGTTGTGCCCGCTTTCTTGTATCATGGTTGGCTGTGGCAACTGACGGAGGCACCGGTGCAGCAGAACATGTGGAAGTAGAGGATGCACGCGGTGTCCATGATGAAGGTCGACCTGCAAAAAATTCAGTTCACGCCAATGCATGTCGATCCTGCACTTCATGTTCAGCTTTGCAAGCAAGATGGAATAAACGAGTGATATTATTATATTCCTTATACTCTAGAATGGTCTGAATCTCCCTATTTAATCCACCCATAAAACGTACAAGCATAGCTTCATTCTCCTCAACAATACCACATCGAATCATGGCGGTTTTTAATTCCTGATAATATTCTTTTACAGAATTTTTTCCTTGTCTTAAGCATTGCAATTTTTGAAGTAATTCACGTTGATAATATGGTGGAACCCAACGAGTACGCATAGCAGTTTTTAAAGCAGCCTAAGTAGCTGGAATAGGATATAATCTACAATGTTCAGACCACCAAACACATGCAAAACTAGTGAAAGCACAAATAGCAGCAGGAACACGTCTCTCCTCGGGATATTGTAAACATGTAAAATGTTGTTTAGTTTCTAAATCCCAAGTAAGATATATATCAGGAACATATCTACCCTCAAATGGTGGAATATTCAATTTTAGTTTAGGAAGATGGTCATGATCTCGTACCTCAGGTGGTTGTGCAGCCCTACCAATGCGATGATATGCATGAGGACGACCTTGTGGCGGTGGAGCTGGTGGTTGCATGTAGTTCTGATTTTGATCAACCTCATCCTCGTAATGGTCCTCCACCTCTGCAGTAGCAGCAGGAGCTACAGAAGCATCAACAGCGGCACCATAATTTTGACCAGGCTCAAGGGGAATGCGCAGTGCCCGTCCCACTTGATTTGGAAGGCGACATGTTGTTTGTCAAGTTCTCCCAGTCAATCTCGTCGGCTTGTGATCCTACTACCATGGTTAGTAGCAATTGAAACACACAAGAATATGATCCTACAGACTACTAACAAGAGGTGGTGGTGGGTGTCACAAATCCGTCAAGCAAATCTAAAATTCTTACCAGTTCTTACCCAGCAGCAGGCAGTGATCAGCAACCATTGTAGTCAAAACTCTCAAACCTTGGATTGAGCGATTACCAGGGAAAGTCAAACGCACGACGTAGATGTATGTGGAGCTAGGAAGGCTTATAATATGGTAGCAAAAAGGCTCAGCAATAATCAATTCAGATATGCAAAGTTGAATAAATGCTCAACGACGGTATTGTTCTAGTCCTAGGCTAGAACGTACAAGAGACGCGAGCCTAGAACACGAACAAAATCACGGCGTGGCACGTAAACAAGGGAAAAGCACACTCTGGAATTTTTTCCTCTGCTTTTTTGGCGCTCCTCTTTTTTTTGCGCTCCTCCTTCTTTTGCGAAAAATCACTATAATGGCGAGTGTCTTAAAACTCTTCCCAGGTCAAACTGACAGGATGGGCACGAAAAAAGTTGACTTTTTCGGAAATCAGGGCAGCGACGACGAAAAAGTGCAACAAAAAATCACTATGATGGCACGTGGCTCAAAAGACTCAGAAAAGCGTAAAAATAGGATAGGGAAAAAATATTTTTGCGTGCGAAAATTTTGGCCTAAAAACTGCCCGGGGGTCTCCAGACTCTTTTTTTTCGAAACCTACTCAGGCAAGGAAACATGAATCGAAAATTAGATGGATCTCGAAAACAAACCTAATATGAAAGGAACTCGGATTGGTGGTGGATATATGGTGGTAGGATATGGCAGTGGTGTTTGTATATGGCAGCGATGGTGGTATATAAATACGGATCGGTGGTGGTATATGGATACGGTTTGGTGGTGGTATATGGATACGGGTCGGTGGCGGATAAGCGATGGTGGTAGATGGCAGGGGCGATGATGATGGTGTGGCGGTGGCGTGACAACTTATGACCATAACTCGAAACTCTAAAAGACTAGACGCTAAGACCAGCAACTAGACACGGCGATGCAACCGCAAATTCAACAAAGCAAAAACCCTAAAAAGATTATGCAAAGGCTCGGATTGGTTTGGATATGATGAACTAACCCTAATTTTTTGTGGCTTTTTCGTGGACTATAGGTATGAAGAACATACTCGATATAAACTACGAAAAAACTGTAAAATCTTGCCGAGAAACCTGAAAATCTGATACCACTTGATAGAGGTGAAGGTGTCCCGATGTTTCGATGATATGGTGGCTATCATTTTCTATGGGAGTCGAACTTGATGATCAGACTACGAACGTGTGAGACGTCGTGCCTTAGCAATCGCTAAACCAACTTTCGATGGGTTATTGACCACGTCGGAGCACGATCAACCTGACCACGAGGGTCTGTTTCCTGCGAGCAAAAGAAGACCAAGAAAGTTACTAAGATTGCAATTTGGATATTGCGAATATAAGAGGAATGCTTTATTAATGAAGGTGGGGTTGTGTGACGCCTTTGTCTGGTCATTAAACACAAACGAAGTACGCGAAATTGTAGCTATGGTGAACTTTTAATCTAAACAAACCCCAAAGTCTAAACGATGCCCTAAGGGCTGTATATATGGAGGAGAGAGGGGGGAATTTAGTGGCCCTTGGAGGAGGGGTCTGAAACCAACCCTAACTCTTGTTTCCCCACACATACGAACTCAAAAAACAGATTATAATCAAGTATTTCGATATTACATGGGCCTGGCCCAAAAATAAGGTGACGCAACACCTAGAATAGCCTCTGGACAAAATTTATGATGTGGCATCTTGTATATTTCGTGAAAGGCTTCAGGCACTCATTATGGTGGCTTCAAAGTCCTGGAATCATCAATTATAACTCCATTCTTGTTCCCCTTGCGCACGCCATCATCTCCATGCTTGAACTTACTCCAAGGTTCATCTTTCTTGTCCAAGCTAGGCCCTTCATTTGTAAGCAAAACAAATGTATCCAATTTAGGCAACATCATATTCTCATGAACATTAGAATCGTTACCAAGAAACAAAAGTACCTGGATATTTAATTGGCGTGCGCGAGCTCTAGTAATTGGTCCGGTATGTATAGCAGCAGGGGCTATGGGTGTAACAATGGTATTGATGTCCTCATCATCCAATCTAGAGGCCTGCTCCGGTATTCCGCTAGAGGGCGATCCATCACTGGAGCCATCTTCATCATCTTTGATGCCGCCATGCTTATCAGTGAGCCCTCCTTGGACTATGAGTCCATAACAACAACTAGATGGCCATCTCTCTCACTTGTTCTTCAATATGATGGTCACATGAGCCGCCCTACATGATTGTGATCTATCTGATGTAATCTTTATGCTGTGTTTATTGTGGTGTGATGAACTCTTACTTTATGATCTTATCTATACATTGTTTATGTTGGGATTCACATTAGTTCCTTTCCGCATAATTTGTATACGTATGTGCACTCCAATCTATTAGTCATGCACTGACTATGTCCAGACGAATGATCTCCTAGAGGGGGTTGGGTATGTTGGTTGGGTTCAATCTTGTAGGCAGTCTGCCGCAGTGACAAAAAGTGGAAAACCTTTGTATTGTGTTCCCATTAAGGATAAAAAGATAGTTGCATAGTTGTCCCGGTGATGAGCTAGTGGTAAAGACAATGATAAACTTCACATATTTGCATCATTTGTCTTGTTACTCATAGTTTACATGTTTTACCAGGAGAGAGAAATTGCCAGAAAGCTGCAAGCGATGGTACGGGAAACCACCAGTAGTCCCCGCAGGGTGGGGCGCATGACCGGAAGTACCAAAAGGGATCGCACATGAGGGGGTTACCCAAGTTCGGGCCCCCATCTTGGAGGTAATACCCTACTCTTATTTTTTTGCTTTGATTGATGCGAGAAAAACACCTTGTGTGAGGGGTTACAATATGCATGGATATGTTGTTACTGATGGGGCTATGCACCAGAGGTGGCTTACCAAGGTGGATGATGAGTGATATTTTTACACTCATTTCTCCTTTGTTTAAATCAATATATTTCAATTAAAAGGAGATATTCGCTCTGATATTGGTACTAATGACTAATGAATGCAGCGAATTCCACAAATCCTCTCTTTGATGTGTTTCCATAGAACTGGGCTAAAAAGGGAAGAAATCACTTGTGGAAATGGAATGGAAGAAGAATGGAGGACGAAGGAATCACCAGGAGACTATTGGATCAAAAGTAAGTCTAGAGGGGAGGTGATTAAAGTACTTGACACAATAAAACTTATCCTTTTCCCAATTTTAGTTGTGTGCAAGTTTTTGCAATTCTACCAAGTCAAATACACCCTACGCATCCAAGTCTAAGAGTTGTGCAGCGGAAAGTAAAGACTTTTCATATGAACGTAAAGGAGGGATTGGAGATTTCAAACGCAATGAAGACACGATGATTTTTGGCTTGGTTCCGATAGGTAGTGCTATCATACACCCACGTTGATGGAGACTTCAACCCATGGAGGGTAATGGTTGCACGAGTCCACGGTGGGCTCCACCCACCACGAAGAAGCAACCTTGTCTATTCCACCATGTCTTACGTCCACGAAGGACTAGCCTCACTCAGGTAGATCTTCATGACGTAGGCGATCTTTGCCCGTACAAACTCCTTGGTTCAACTCGATATGATCTTGGAGGCTCCCAAGTGACACCTAACAAATCTAGGAGACACCGCTCTCCAAAAAGTAATAGATGTTGTGTTGGTGATGAACTCCTTGCTCTTGTGCTTCAAATGATAGTCTCCTCAACACTCAATCTCTCTCACACATATTTGGCTTGGGTAGGAGAATGATTGGAGTGGAAAGCAAATTGAAGAGGCTATAAATCAAGGTTCAAATGGTAGGAATGGAATCTCTTGATCTCAACACATGAGTAGGTGATTCTCTCTCAGAAAATGACTGGTGGAAGTTTTGTTTCGTTCTGATGGCTCTCTTAGAGAGTAGGTGGGGTGGAGGGGTATAAATAACCTTCACCCAAAATCGAACCGTTACACACTTTTGACCCAAAATCGGTGAGACCTAATATAAAACTCGATGATACCGGTTAGTGTAAAAGATATGAACGCTGGGCTTTTTGGTGGGACTGAAGTGGAACAACTCAGTGGGACCGAAGTGCAATGGCTAGGGTAGAACTCAATCTTGGAATTTTCGATTGTTTCAACTCGGTGATTCCGAAGTGAAAAAATGTCATCACAGAAACTTGGCAATGCCATCTCGGTGGGACCGAAATCCTTTTTGGTTAAACCAAATTGCTAAGGTTTGGTAGTAGCAATGGTAGTGGTCATCTTGGTGGGTCTGGATGCAAGATTTTGGTGGGACCAAGATAGGTAATTAGGGTTTTGGAAAGATGTGTTTTGAGAAATTGACTGAGGGTTTTTGGAGCAATATCACTAAGCACTTGAGCAACAACCTCATCAACAATACTCATCCCCTTTAAATAGTATTGGCTTTCCTAAGGGACTCAATGTGATCTTGGATGAGTAAACCAAAAATGTAGAGTCTTGGAGTAGCCAATTCTTGACCTTGACATTATGAGGGGTCCACTATTGGGGAACGTAGCATGCAATTTCAAAAAAAATTCCTACGATCATGCAAGATCTATATAGGAGATGCATAGCAACGAGAAGGGGAGTGTGTGTCCACGTACCCTCGTAGACTAAAAGCGGAATTGTTAACTTAACGCGGTCGATGTAGTCAAACGTCTTCACGATCCAACCAATCAAGTACCAAACATACGACACCTACAAGTTCTACACATGTTCAGCTCGATGATGTCCCTCAAACTATTGATCTAGCAAAGTGTCGAGGGAGAGTTTCGTCAGCACGACGGCGTGGTGACAGTGATGGTGATGTGATCCACGCAGGGCTTTGCCTAAGCACTACGACAGTATGACCAAAGAAGTAAACTGTGGAGGGGGCACCGTACACAGCTAAGAGAACAATTGACGTGCTTTGGGGTGCCCCCTGCCCCCGTATATAAAGGAGGAGGGGAGGAGGCCGACCTAAGGAGGCGCGCCATGGGGGGGAGACCGACTAGGACTCCTAGTTCAAGTCGCCCACTTCCTTCTTTTGGAGGGGGAAAGGGGGAAGGAGAGGAAGAGGGGGAAGGAAAACGGGGCCGCGCCCCTTCCCCTTGTCCAATTAGGACAGCCCATGGGGGGCACCCCTTGTGGGCTCCCCTCTCTCTCCCCTATGGCCCATGTTGTCCCATTACTTTGCCAGGGGGTTACGGTAACCTCCAGGTACTCCGAAAAATACCCGAAACGCTTCGGAACCATTCTGGTGTCCGAATACCATCGTCCAATATATTAATCTTTACCTCTCGACCATTTCGAGACTCCTCGTCATGTCTGTGATATCATCCGGGACTCCGAACAATATTCGGTCACCAAAACACATAACTCATAATACAAATCGTCATCTAACGTTAAGCGTGCAGACCCTACTGGTTTGAGAACTATGTAGACATGACCGAGACACATCTCCGATCAATAACCAACAACGGAACCTGGATGCTCATGTTGGTTCCTACATATTCTTCGAAGATCTTTATCGGTCAAACCGCAATGACAACATCGTCATTCCCTTTGTCATCGGTATGTTACTTGCCCAAGATTCGATCGTCGATATCTTCATACCTAGTTCAATCTCGTTACCGGCAAGTCTCTTTACTCGTTCTGTAATGCATCATCCCGCAACTAACTCATTAGTCACATTGCTTGCAAGGCTTATTGTGATGTGCATTACTGAGAGGGCCTAGAGATACCTCTCCGATACTCGGAGTGACAAATCCTAATCTCGAGCTATCCCAACCCAACAAACACCTTTGGAGACACCTGTAGAGCATCTTTATAATCACCTAGTTACATTGTGACATTTGATAGCACACAATTTGTTCCTCCGATATTC
Source organism: Triticum aestivum (assembly GCF_018294505.1). NCBI lineage: Eukaryota > Viridiplantae > Streptophyta > Magnoliopsida > Poales > Poaceae > Triticum > Triticum aestivum. Next base: position 468,834,204 of record NC_057812.1, on the reverse strand, counting down.
GGGAGATGCATAATCTCATAGTCAAAGGAATATGTATAAGTCATGAAGAAAGCAATAGCAATAAAAGTTAACGATCATTATGCTAAGCTAATGGATGGGTCTTGTTCATCACATCATTATCCTAATGATGTGATCCCGTTCATCAAATGACAACACATGTGTATGGTTAGGAAACTTAACCATCTTTGATTAACGAGCTAGTCAAGTAGAGGCGTACTAGGGACACTTTGTTTTGTCTATGTATTCACACATGTATCAAGTTTCCGGTTAATACAATTCTAGCATGAATAATAAACATTTATCATGATATACGGAAATATAAATAACAACTTTATTATTGCCTCTAGGGCATATTTCCTTCGGTCTCCCACTTGCACTAGAGTCAATAATCTAGATTACATTGTAATGATTCTAACAACCATGGAGTTTTGGTGCTGATCATGTTTTGTTCGTGGAAGAGGCCTAGTCAACGGGTCTGCAACATTCAGATCCGTATGTATTTTGCAAATCTCTATGTCTCCCTCATTCACTTGATTGCGGATGGAGTTGAAGCGTCTCTTGATGTGTTTGGTTCTCTCGTGAAATCTGGATTCCTTCGCTAAGGCAATTTCTCCAGTATTGTCACAAAAGATTTTCGTTAGACCCGATGCACTAGGTATTACACCTAGATCGGATATGAACTCCTTCATCCAGACTCCTTCATTTGCTGCTTCCAAAGTAGCTATGTACTCCGCTTCACACGTAGATCCCGCCATGATGCTCTGCTTGGAATTGCACCAACTGATAGCTCCACCATTCAATATAAATACGTATCCGGTTTGTGACTTAGAGTCATCCGAATCAGTGTCAAAGCCTAGCATTGACGTAACCATTTACGACAAGCTCTTTGTCACCTCCATAAACAAGAAACACATCCTCAATCCTTTTCATGTATTTCAGGATGTTCTTGACTGTTGTCCAGTGATCCACTCGTGGATTACTTTGGTACCTCCCTGCTAAACTTATAGGAAGGCACACATCAGGTCTGGTACACAACATTGCATACATGATAGAACCTATGGCTGAGGCATTGGTAATGACTTTTATTTTCTCTCTATCTTCTGAAGTGGTCGGGCATTGAGTCTGACTCAACTTCACACCTTGTAACACAGGCAAGAACCCTTTCTTTGACCGATCCATTTTGAACTTCTTCAAAACTTTATCAAGGTATGTGCTTTGTGAAAGTCCAATTAAGCGTCTTGATCTATCTCTATAGATCTTGATGGACAATATATAAGCAGCTTCACCAAGGTTTTTCATTGAACAATTCTTATTCAAGTATCCTTTTATGCTATCCAGAAATTCTGTATCATTTCCAATCAACAATATATCATCCACATATAATATTAGAAATGCTACAGAGCTCCCACTCACTTTCTTGTAAATACAGGCTTCTCCAAAAGTCTGTATAAAATCATATGCTTTGATCACACTATCAAAGCGTATATTCCAACTCCGAGAGGCTTGTACCAGTCCTTAAATGAATTGCTGGAGCTTGCACACTTTGTTAGCACCTTTAGGATTGACAAAACCTTCTGGTTGCATCATATACAACTCTTCTTTAAGAAATCCATTAAGGAATGCAGTTTTGACATCCATTTCCCAAATTTCATAATCATAAAATGTGGCAATTGCTAACAAGATTTGGACAGACTTAAGCATCGCTACGGGTGAGATGGTATCATCGTAGTCAACTCCTTGAACTTGTCGAAAACCTTTTGCAACAAGTCGAGCTTTGTAGATAGTAACATTACCATCAGTGTTAGTCTTCTTCTTGAAGATCCATTTATTCTCTATGGCTTGCCGATCATCGGGCAAGTCAACCAAAGTCCATACTTTGTTCTCATACATGGATCCCATCTCAGATTTCATGGCCTCAATCCAATTTGTGGAATCTGGGCTCATCATCACTTCCTCATAGTTCATAGGTTCGTCATGGTCTAGTAACATGACTTCTAGAACAGGATTACCGTACCACTCTGGTGCGGAACGTACTCTGGTTGACCTACGAGGTTCGGTAGTAACTTGATCTGAAGTTTCATGATCATCATCATTAGCTTCCTCACTAATTGGTGTAGGTATTGCTGGAACTGATTTCAGTGATGAACTACTTACTAATTCGAGAGAAGGTACAACTACCTCATCAAGTTCTACTTTCCTCCCTGAGGGAGTCCTAGATTAGGGGGTCTCCGGACAGCCGGACTATATCCTTCGGCCGGACTATTAGACTATGAAGATACAAGATTGGAGACTTCGTCTCGTGTCCGGATGAGACTCTACTTGGCGTGGAAGGCAAGCTACGCAATACGGATATGGATATCTCCTCCTTTGTAACCGACCTTGTGTAACCCTAACCCTCTTCGGTGTCTATATAAACCGAAGGGTTTTAGTCCGTAGGACAACAATCACAACATACAATCATACCATAGGCTAGCCTCTAGGGTTTAGCCTCTCTGATCTCGTGGTAGATCTACTCTTGTACTACCCATATCATCAATATCAATCAAGCAGGACGTAGGGTTTTACCTCCATCAAGAGGGCCCGGACCTGGGTAAAACATTGTGTCCCCTGCCTCCTATTACCATCTGGCCTAGATGCATAGTTCGGGACCCTCTACCCGAGATCCGCCGGTTTTGACACCGACATTGGTGCTTTCATTGAGAGTTCTGCTGTGCCGTCGCCACCAGGAAGGATGTCTCATCCCGTCTTTAAAGACGGCACTGTTGCTAAGGGAGCTTTGGCTATCGGCCAAACTCTCCGGCTAGGTGGTTTTCTTATGACCGCCTGTTCGGCCGCTGCACCGATGATGACTTCTCGGGTCATCGAAAGCAATCTTCACGTCAACTAGGAACTCGCCGAGCAGTTAGATCCAATGGAGCTCTCTTCCCTGAACGAGCTCTTGGATCGCATCGCTGCCCTAGGAGTAGCTACAGACTACGATCAGATTGGGCCTAAACCCGATCTGAGAGAGATCAACTCTCCCCAGGTCACCCATCATGTTGCAGTGGTGGAGGAACAATGCGGCAACCCTTCATCTATCTTAAGGACTAGCTATGTCCGGATTCTTGATCCCTCCAAGCCGGATACCCGCGGAGGGGAGGACGTCACTCAAGACCTGAACCTAGAGTCAGGCAGCGGGCTAGATTTATTGGAAAACATCCAAGAATCCAAACTTCCGAGTTCAGAAACTCCTTGGCCCCTGAGTCTCAGATTGGGTGAGGATTCAGGTTCAATTCCACCCACCCACCCAAACATAAGCGATCTATCCCAAATTAGGCAAGAGCCCGAAGAAACAGTACACCATTACTGGGCCAGATTCCTCCTGGTCGTGAACAGGATAAAGGACTGCCGCGAGGAAGACGCAATTTCATTCTTCTGCAATAATTGCACGGACAAGGGAATCCTCAACGCCATAAGTCGCCGCGAAATTACACGCTTTGCCGACTTGGTGTCCATAGTACGAAAGTACTGTGCGATGGAAAGCGCCTGGAAAACCAAAATAAAATTTTGGGATAATCCGGCCCTGAATACAAACCCAGTCCGAAATAAAAGGGTGCATTATCACAATACACCTGGGTTAACTACCAAAAAGCAAAAGCCCTCTACGAGGCAAGGAACCGTACTAGAGGGATGGCTCAACGGACCCTGCAAAATTCATAGTACAGCGGATGCAATACCAACGCACAGCCTTAGAGCATGTTGGATACTCCGGCAGGTGGCCAAAAGTGGTGAGGATCTACTCCTCCCAAATACCACAGAGCACCATCCCGTGGACAACAATACGGTGTTAACGGTCTTTGAGACCTTCGCGTCAAATAATAGACGCAAGCGAACACTCCGCAACATGGCCAAAATCTGCCACATAGCAGAAATAAATCCTTGGAGTGACACGGCTATTACCTTCAATGCCAGTGATGAACCTAAATTCTGAACAGCCCGAGCACCAGCCGCACTGGTCCTCAGTCCAATCGTGGATGGCTTTCGACTCACCAAGGTACTCATGGACGGCGGCAGCGGATTAAACCTCATCTATGAGGAAACTCTTCAAAAGATGGAAATAGACTGGAGCCGCATTGAGCAAAGTAGCACAACCTTTAGAGGAATCATCCCCAGTCGGAAAGCACGCTATGCTAGGAAAATTACACTTGATGTGGTATTCGGCACGCCGGATAATTACAGGTCCAAAGAAATTACATTCCAAGTGGCCCCGTTCAGCAGCGGATACCATGCTCTATTAGGGCGGGAGGCGTTTACAATCTTCCAAGCCATACCCCATTACGGGTACATGAAGCTCAAAATGCCCGGGCCCAACGGAATCATCACTCTTGCTAGTGATCCGGACATAGCACTCCGCGCCGAAAATAAGACAGCCGCACTGGCCCTTGAGGCACTATCCGAAGCCCTAGCGGCCGAGGAACTAACTGCGCTGCGCTCCACGGTGAACAGGGACGACGTGATACTCGATAAAAGATCCAAGTCCACCTCCTTTAAACCGGCAGACGAAATAGTCAAATTCCAAGTCCATCCAATGGACCCTACAAAAACAGCTTCCATCGGGGCACAATTAAACCCTGATGTCGACGCCGCACTGCGAGAGTTCCTACGCGAGAACTGGGACATTTTTGCCTGGCACCCTTCAGACATGCCAGGAATCCCACGCAGGCTGGCCGAGCACAGCCTAAATATCCTAAAAGGATTCAAGCCAGTCAAGCAGGCTCTTCGGCGTTTCTCCGAACCTAAGAGACAAGCCATGGGAGAGGAACTAGCCAAGCTTTTGGAGGCTGGATTCATCAGAGACATAAAACATCCGGACTGGCTAGCAAATCTGGTGATGGTACCAAAGAAGGACAAATCCTGGCGCTTGTGCGTTGATTTTAAGGACCTTAACAAGGTCTGCCCAAAGGATCCCTTCTCCCTCCCCCGCATCGATCAAATCATCGATGCTACCGCAGGACACGATTCATTGTGTTTCCTCGACGCATACTCCGGCTACCATCAAATTAAAATGGCAGAGCCAGACCAAGCTGCAACGGCATTCATCACACCATACGGCCCATTCGGCTTCAACACAATGCCCTTCGGGCTCAAAAACGCCCGCGCAACATATCAGCGCATGATTCAGACATGTCTGGCAAACCATATCAGCAAAACAGTGGAGGCATACGTAGATGACGTGGTCGTCAAAACCAAGCATGTCGAATCTCTAGTAGATGACTTGAGGCACACATTCGATAACCTCCGAACATATGACATCAAGCTCAACCCGGAAAAATGCGTTTTTGGCGTACCAGCCGGAAAGCTCCCGGGATTCATTGTCTCCAGTAGAGGTATTGAAGCTAATCCGGCCAAAATCCGAGCGTTGTCACAGTTGGCTACCCCAACAGACCTCAAACATATACAAAAATTGACCGGATGCGTAGCGGCTCTAAGCCGCTTTATCTCCCGCTTGGGAGAAAAGACATTACCCCTTTATCGCCTCCTCCGGCGCACCGAACACTTCGAGTGGACGGATGCCGCCACGGCCGGACTCAACGAAATAAAAGCCATATTGGCAACAAACCCAGTCCTGGCCGCGCCAAACATTGGCGAACCAATGCTATTATACATTGCGGCAACTCATCAAGTAGTAAGCGCAGTCCTCGTCATCGAGCGAGAAGTGGACAGACACAAATTCCCCCTTCAAAAGCCGGTTTACTATGTGTCCACTATCCTTACTCCATGCAAATCACGGTACCCGCATTATCAAAAGATAGCGTACGCGGTATTTATGGCATCCCGGAAGCTGTGACACTACTTTCAAGAGTGTTCGATAATGGTAGCCTCGGAAGTACCACTTAACGATATTATAAACAACCGCGACGCGACGGGCCGGATTGCCAAATGGGCCATTGAGCTCCTCCCGTTCGACATAACTTACAAGCCATAGCGAGCTATTAAGTCGCAAGTTTGGGCTGACTTCGTCGCCGAGTGGACGGAAGCCGAACTCCCTAAGGAGTACGACACATATTCAAACTGGATCATGCACTTCGACGGCTCCAAAATGTTGGTTGCTCTGGGGGCTGGCATCGTTTTGACATCCCTAATGGGAGATACCGTTCAATACGTACTACAGATAATGTATACGGACTCCAACAACGCAGCCGGATATGATGCCCTTCTACATGGTCTCCGGATGGTAGTATCCATGGGCATTCAACGCATAGACGTGCGCGGGGATTCGAACCTTGCGATATCCCAAATAAATGGAGACTTTGATGCCAAGGATCCGAAAATGGCAGCTTATCGCAATGCCGTCCTAAAAATGTCAGCTCGGTTCGAGGGGCTCGAATTTCACCATGTGGCTCGGGAAAACAATCAGGCGGCAGATATCCTCGGCCGCATCGGCACAAAATGCGACGCGGTCCCTCCCAACATATTTCTGGAAAGGCTCTTCAAGCCATCCGTAGCATGGGAAGGGGACACCGGTAACAACAGTCCGGACCCGGCCAAAATACCCGATACCAAACTCTCTGACACAATCAGAGGCTCCGCCATCGAAATAACACATTCAGCCCACGAAACAATGGCCACTATTGCCCCGTGGACAGAACCATTCCTGGCCTACCTAACTAGATAGGAACTTCCATAAGACCAAAATGAGGCACGCTGCATAGTGCGGCGATCCAAGGCCTACAGGGTCCATGAGGGAGAATTGTACAAGAAAAGCACTACCGGAGTCCTTCAAAGGTGCATCTCCAAAGAAGAAGGGTGGAACCTTTTGGCCGAAATTCACGCCGGACTCGGCGGCCATCATGCCGCAGCCCGGGCTCTTGTAAGCAAGGCCTTCCGTATAGGATTCTATTGGCCAACGGCCCGGGCAGATGCACAGGACTTGGTCCAACGTTGTGCCAGTTGCCAGCTCTTTGCAAATCAAAGCCACATGCCACCCACCGCCCTCCAAACAATCCCCATTACATGGCCCTTCGCGGTCTGGGGGCTTGACATGGTTGGACCCCTTAAAGAGGGAACCCACAAGAAAAAATACTTATTGGTCATGGTGGATAAACTCACCAAATGGATAGAGGCTAAACCGGTTAAGACAGCCGAATCCAGACCGATGATAGATTTCATATCCGGGGTTGTACACCGTTACGACGTCCCCCACAGCATCATCACTGATAACGGCACGAACTTCATGGCCGACGAGGTAAAACTCTGGTGCAGAAAAATGGGCATCAAGCTCGATTATGCTTCGGTCTATCACCCACAAACCAACGGTCAAGTCGAACGAGCAAATGGTCTTATAATGAGCGGCATTAAACCCAGATTAGTGCGTTCCTGAACGGAGTCTGACACGCACTGGGTAGAGGATCTCGACTTCGTACTCTGGGCGCTGCGGACCACGCCGAATCGTAGTACCGGATATACACCATTTTTTATGGTGTACGGCACAGAGGTAGTCTTGCCCTATGACATAATTCATGACTCACCTCGAGTGCGCATGTACGAATAAAGAGAAGCCGAGCTCGATCGGCAGGATAGTCTGGACACCTTGGAGGAAGAGCGCGACGTAGCCAAAGCTCGTTCCACATTTTACCAACAACAGGCTCGCAGATACCAAAGCAGAAAAGTACGGACCAAAACTTATAACATTGGCGAACTAGTTCTACGACTGCCGGATAAGAAAAAGAACAAGCTCGAGCCCAAATGGGAAGGTCCCTTCATTATCGACCAAGTTTTGATCGGTGGAGCGTACCGACTGCGGGATGCATCGACTAGTCGACTCGAGCCGAACCCATGGAACGCAGCTAGGCTTCGAAGATTCTATGTCTAGCACCGGACTCTATGTTAGTCCCCTCCCTTTGTCCATTTTCTGCATATGCATCATCTGTCTTGTTTCCCTTTCTTTCTTTTCTTATTATTTCTCTAGGCCTTCAAGGGTCACCTTGTGCCTCACTCGTACATTACAGATGCGCTAGCCGCACTCTTCATACCTGGGGGCTTCTTTCACAGAAGCTTAAATTATTTACCTGGGCCTCATGCCCAACACATGTGTTATACTTCCGCATGTACCTTTTTTCACCATTATATGCATCGATATGACTTAAGTTTTGGCCAAGCTGGGTTGCCTGGCTCTTGTATTTATGCCCTACGTTCTTGTTAATTCGGCTAGGGCATAAGGGGAGCACCTCTGCGATTATTACCGCCGGGTCAGCCGGATGTGTACCTCAGGCTGGGTGAAGCCGAAAGCTAGCGTTCTTAAGGGAATATTTGGTCGGTGAACAAAAGATGACTTTTATTTTCCAGATCTGCCCCCAGATTCTTTTTCTGCGCTTCTTATCACAGTCCGGACATGCACTTTAGGGCATGCTTACCCAGGGAAAGGAACCCTTAACGGAACTATTCTCCCTGGAAGATGTTTCTTACTACCCATGTAATATAACATAACTAGTTGGGCACTTGTCTGATAGAGCACTAATGACCCCTACGCCCGGTCTCCACGCATGCCCCGGTTCTTACATAACCGAGAGGGTATTCGGATACACTCCGGACCGTCGGGTCCCGAGGTTAAAGTGAAAAGGTCCGCCACGACAAACGATCTACAATCCGGCTAGAAGGCATTATACATGTCACTTTAAATTACATAGTCAATTTGACTGGTTGAATTCCTCTTCAATACCATCCAATAGGCTGTCTAGTCTACAGTCCTGTTGGGAATACTTTGCGGCCAATTCTACTTGGCCGTACACTAAGCTCACAGGGATCTCCTTCCCATCGGGCCCCACAGGTCCGACTTCGGCCATGTGGTTCGGGTCAGCCTTCGTGTACCGTGTCTTCACCATTGCCCAGGCTTCCCTGGCGCCCTGACGGCAGGCCGATATCTTCCATAATCGGAAGCGCCGCCGCGCTCCCTTCAGCTTTTCTGCAAGCTCTCCAAGGCCTTCGGGTATGGAGACGGATGGCCACAAGGCCTGGGCGACGCCTTGCATCACCTGCCGAACTCGTTCGTGCAGCTGTGAGAGCTCGGGAAGAAGGTCACCCGTTGAACCGGGCATTTCCTCGGCAGGACGACCTGTTAGCATACCTACAGACATAACTCTGTCAGCCAGCTTCCTCGCCGAACTCTTTTTCAAAGTTCGTTCAAGCACTTACTAAATATGCCGCGTCGAAGCCGCCGATTCTCCTTAACAGAGTCCGACAGTTGGGCACGAACATCTTTTAGTTCCACGCCCAGCTTGGTGTTGGCATCTAGGAGATCATTCTTCTCCTGTCTCACCCTCGTAAGCACGCTCTCACCAGCCTTCAGCTGGCGTAGGAGTTGTTGCTTATCCTGGTTTACTCCAGCGTCATCTGCAATTTTATCATCAGATCTGCATATACGCCGAATCCTATATGACACTTATCATTTGAAGGATATATTACCAGAGGGGGTCTCTTTGGGCTCCCCCGCCGCGGCCAGTGCATCCTGAAGTTGGGCTTTGCACTCTTCCAGCTCCTGGGACAGTTGAGTATTCTTTTTGGTAAGAACCTGCATAACAAATGATCCTTAAATCAGTTATTCTAACTGTTTCAAGTCTCAGGGGCTACTGATATATATAATCACCAAATTTTCTCACCCGTATGTCTTTTACATACTGCTCCGTGGCTCTGGCTAGACCATTTTGAGCGGCACGGAGGTACGCATCTCCCGAGTGGAAGGCATCCAATGCCTCTTGGGGGAAACAAGCGTCACGAAGAATAGTCCGGCGACGCATGTGGTTCATGGCACTTTCCACCTCGGAATTGGTGGCGGACAGTTTATCCGCATCCTCTGTCGAAGGAGCGCCCGGCCCACGCCTCGTATTCGTTCCCGCCTCCGAATCCGGCCTTGGAGCCTGGCTGGTGGAGGCGCGATTAGTAGCCTCTACGGGTATAGTCCGGCGAGCGCTCTTTTTCCTGAAAAGAAGGCACGGGCGTTAATATGCCTCTGAGAATAATGTCTTGCAATAAAAACTGCGCACCGTACCGCTGCGCCGGTGTCTCAATCCAGACTGTGGGTCTTTTCAGCCTGCCTGGCCTCGTGGCCCCTTGTTGGCTAGTCGCCGCAGGCTCGGCCTTCCGCCTCAAGGACCTCCCCTGCAAAACACGACTGTTATACGGCAATCAAAAACACGCAAGGACGGATCCCCTTTCGATGTGCTGGGACTTTGATCTCAGTCACCTGTGAGGCTGAAAGTAGCCCAGGGTAATCGGCCATAATGGCCACCAAAGCGTTGTCATTACTCGATTGGTAGAATACCCCATCGAGCAACTCCACAGATATGTCTGGATCCTCCTGGGAGGCCGGGTCAAGGGACCGTCCAGGGTCCTCGGGTTGTGGAGGGGGGCTGTTTATCTCCTTTACAGCCTGGCGCAGCTCCTGCGATGAAATTGCTAGACTGAATACTTAACTACGGGAATATGAAACGGATGGGCGAGAAAAAGCTCCGCTTACCCAGCTCGGAGGATTGTACATAGAAAATCCGCCATGCGGGTTGACACGAAGGAATTCCTCCTCTTCTCCCTTGTACAAAGTGGATAAGATCTTTATTAGATCAGCAACCGATCCCGGCCCTTTGCGGCCGTGGCGGGTGTCGTCATCCTCCCCGTTGAAATCCCACATGGGGTGGCCTCTATATTGAAGCGGCTGCACCCCCCGCATAATACATATGGCCATGACCTCGATCATGGTCAATCCGGATCGAGCTAAAAAACTTATCCGGCTCATCAGGTAAAGAACGTCCCTGTCATCTTCCTCCAGGGAGCTCCATGGACGCCAGCTCCGGCGCTTCTTCAAAGGGGCGTTGTCGAACTCAGGAAGGCCGATTCTAATAGGATCCGGGAGGGGGACGTCTTCTATATAAAACCATTCTGAAGGCCAGTCTTCGGACGTCTTCTTTGGGGTTCCGGACAGGTATCCGGTCCCGGCAATACGCCACACTTCGGCTCCGCCCACTTGATATATTGACCCCTTCTGAGAACGGGGCACAAGGCAGAACAGCTTCTTCCATAGAGCGAAATGAGCCTCACAGCCCAAAAACAACTCGCAAAGGGCTACGAATAGCGCGATATGCAGTATGGAGGCAGGCGTAAGGTTATGCAACTGGAGGCCGTAGAACTCTAGGAGCCCCCGGAGAAACGGATGAATTGGAAATCCGAGCCCTCTTACCAAATAAGGGACAAGGCATACCCGCTCTCCCTTGGAGGGATTGGGAAGGCTCTCCGCTTGCTCTCCGCCATTATAGGTGGCAAGCCCGGCTCGAACCGGGACCATGTATGCTGGGGGAAGAAATCCCTTGGTCTGAAGCATCACTAATTTGCTGTGCGGGACAAAACATCTCTCCCAATCTCCAGGCTTGGGGCTAGGGGAGCAAGAGGAGGAGCTGTGTCGACCGGCCATGATGGAATGGATCTCTGTCGAATGCGCTCCGATGAAGGCTCGCCAAGGGAGGATGGTGTGATTTGGATCTGAATCCTCGTCTTTTGAATAGGCAGCTCATTCACACATCTACGGGGGTAAATGTAAAAACACCCTGGCTCTTCGCATTCGCTTGACATGTGGAAAGTGGCCATTATTGGGCGTGGAAGCCAAGGAGTGCAACATTCACAAAAGGCCGGACACTATTTTGACAGGTACACGGAATTTGGAGAGGAACCCGCCCTGCAATGTCGAAGACAATACTGCGCGCCGGACTCATCGTCATTGAAGCCTGGTTCGGGGGCTACTGAGGGAATCCTGGATTAGGGGGTCTCCGGACAGCCGGACTATATCCTTCGGCCGGACTGTTAGACTATGAAGATACAAGATTGAAGACTTCGTCTCGTGTCCGGATGAGACTCTACTTGGCGTGGAAGGCAAGCTAGGCAATACGGATATGGATATCTCCTCCTTTGTAACCGACCTTGTGTAACCCTAACCCTCTCTGCTGTCTATATAAACTGAAGGGTTTTAGTCCCTAGGACAACAATCACAACATACAATCATACCATAGGCTAGCCTCTAGGGTTTAGCCTCTCTGATCTCGTGGTAGATCTACTCTTGTACTACCCATATCATCAATATCAATCAAGCAGGACGTAGGGTTTTACCTCCATCAAGAGGGCCCGAACCTGGGTAAAACATTGTGTCCCCTGCCTCCTGTTACCATCCGGCCTAGACGCACAGTTTGGGACCCCCTACCCGAGATCCGCCGGTTTTGACACCGACACTCCCACTCACTTCTTTCGAGAGAAACTCCTTCTCTAGAAAGGATCCATTCTTAGCAACAAATATCTTGCCTTCGGATCTGTGATAGAAGGTGTACCCAACAATTTCTTTTGGGTATCCTATGAAGACACACTTCTCCGATTTGGGTTCGAGCTTATTAGGCTGAAGCTTTTTCACATAAGCATCGCAACCCCAAACTTTAAGAAACGACAGCTTTGGTTTCTTGCCAAACCAAAGTTCATAAGGTGTCGACTCAACGGATTTAGATGGTGCCCTATATAATGTGAATGCAACTGTCTCTAATGCATAACCCCAAAACGATAGTGGTAAATTGGTAAGAGACATCCTAGATTGCACCATATCTAATAAAGTACGGTTACGATGTTCGGACACACCATTACGCTATGGTGTTCCAGGTGGCGTGAGTTGCGAAACTATTCCACATTGTTTTAAATGAAGACCAAACTCGTAACTCAAATATTCGCCTCCGCGATCAGATTGTAGAAACTTTATTTCTTGTTATGATGATTTTCCACTTCACTCTGAAATTCTTTGAACTTTTCAAATGTTTCAGAATTATGTTTCGTCAAGTAGATATACCCATAACTGCTCAAATCATCTGTGAAGGTCAGAAAATAACGATACCCACCGCGAGCCTCAACACTCATTGGAGCGCATACATCAGTATGTATTATTTCCAATAAGTCAATGGCTCGCTCCATTGTTCCAGAGAACGGAGTCTTAGTCATCTTGCCCATGAGGCATGGTTCGCAAGCATCAAGTGATTCATAATCAAGGATTCCAAAGCACATCTGCATGGAGTTTCTTCATGCGCTTTACACCAATATGACCTAAATGGCAATGCCACAAATAAGTTGCACTATCATTATTAACTTTGCATATTTTGGGATCAATATTATGAATATGTGTATCACCACGATCGAGATTCAACAAAAATAGACCACTCATCAAGGGTGCATGACCATAAAATATATACTTATATAAATAGAACAACCATTATTCTCTGGTTTAAATGAATAACCGTCTCACATTAAACAAGATCCAGATATGATGTTCATGCTCAACGCTGGCACCAAATAACAATTATTCATGTCTAAAACTAATCCCGAAGGTAGATGTAGAGGTAGCGTGCCGACGGCGATCACATCGACCTTGGAACCATTTCTGATACGCATCGTCACCTCATCCTTAGCCAATCTTCGTTTAATCCGTAGCCCCTGTTTCGAGTTGCAAATATGAGCAATAGAACCAGTATCAAATACCCAAGCGCTACTACGAGCATTAGTAAGGTACACATCAATAACATGTATATCAAATACACCTTTCACTTTGCCATCCTTCTTATCCGCCAAATACTTGGGGCGGTTCCACTTCCAGTGACCAGTCCCTTTGAAGTAGAAGCACTCAGTTTCGGGCTTAGGTCCAGACTTGGGCTTCTTCCCGGGAGTAGCAACTTTGTTTGATATTCTTCTTGAAGTTCCCCTTCTTTCCATTGGCCTTTTTCTTGAAACTAGTGGTCTTGTTAACCAACAACACTTGATGCTCCTTCTTGATTTCTACCTCCACAGCCTTAAGCATTGCAAAGAGCTCGGGAATCGTCTTGTTCATCCCTTGCATATTATAGTTCATCACGAAGCCTTTATGGCTTGGTGGCACTGCTTGAAGAACTCTGTCAATGACACTATCATCCGGAAGATTAACTCCCAGCTGAGTCAAGTGGTTATGGTACCCAGACATTCTGAGTATGTGTTCACTGACAGAATAGTTCTCTTCCATCTTGCAGCTATAGAACTTGTTGGAGACTTCATATCTCTCAACTCGGGCATTTGCTTGAAACATTTTTGAAGTCCCGATTCTAAGAAGTAAAGCATGGCACACTGAACTATCAAGTAGTCATCAGATTTAGCTTGCCAGACATTCATAACGTCCGGAGTTGCTCCTGCAGCAGGCCTTGCACCTAGCAGTGCATCAAGGATGTAATTCTTCCGTGCAGCAATGACGATAATCCTCAAGTTACGAACCCAGTCCGTGTAGTTGGTACCAACATCTTTCAACTTAGCTTTCTCTAGGAATGCATTAAAATTCGAGGGAACGGTAGCACAACCATTGATCTACAACATAGATATGCAAAAACTATCATGACTAAGTTCATGATAAATTTAAGTTCAATTAATCATATGACTCAAGAACTCCCACTTAGATAGACATCCCCCGATTCATCTAAATGATCATGTGATCCATATCAACTAAACCATGTCCGATCATCACGTGAGATGGAGTAGTTTTCAATGGTGAACATCTCTATGTTGATCATATCTACTATATGATTCACGTTTGACCTTTTGGTCTTAGTGTTCCGAGGCCATGTCTATACATGCTAGGCTCATCAAATTTAACCCGAGTATTCTGCACGTGCAAAACTGTCTTGCACCTATTGTATGTAAACGTAGAGCTTATCACACCCGATCATCACTTGGTGTCTCGGCACGAAGAACTGTCGCAATGGTGCATACTCAAGGAGAACACTTATACCTTGAAATTTAGTGAGGGACCATCTTATAATGCTACCGCCGTACTAAGCAAAACAAGATGCATAAAGATAAATGTCACATGCAATCAAAATATGTGACATGATATGGCCATCATCATCTTGTTCCTTTGATCTCCATCTCCAAAGCACCGTCATGATCTCCATCGTCACCACATTGACACCTTATTCTCCATCGTAGCGTCGTTGTCGTCTCGCCAACTATTGCTTCTACGACTATCGCTAACACATAGTGATAAAGTAAAGCAATTACATGGCGATTGCATTTCATACAATAATGTGACAACCATAAGGATCCTGCCAGTTGCCGATAACTTTTACAAAACATGATCATCTCATACATCAAAATATATCACATCATGTCTTGACCATATTGATACGTCTCCAACGTATCTATAATTTTTGATTGCTCCATGCTATATTATCTTCTGTTTTGGACATTATTGGGCTTTATTATTAACTTTTATATTATTATTGGGACTAACCTATTAACCGGAGGCCCAGCCCAGAATTTTTGTTTTTTGCCTATTTCAGAGTTTCGCAGAAAAAGAATATCAAACAGAGTCCAAACGGAATGAAACCTTTGGGAACATGATTTTCGAAACGAACATGATCCAGGAGACTTGGACCCTACGTCAAGCAACCAACAGGGAAGCCACGAGGTAGGGGGCGCGCCTACCCCCCTCCCCCTGGCGCGCCCTCCACGCTCGTGGGCACCCTATTGCTCCACCGATGTACTCCTTCCTCCTATATATACCTACGTACCCCCAAACGATCAAATACGGAGCCAAAACCCTAATTCCACTGCCGTAACTTTCTGTATCCATGAGATCCCATCTTGGCGCCTGTTCCGGAGCTCCGCCGGAGGGGGCATCGATCACGGAGGGCTTCTACATCAACACCATAGCCTCTCCGATGAATTGTGAGTAGTTTACCTTAGACCTTCGGTCCATAGTTATTAGCTAGATGGCTTCTTCTCTCTTTTTGTATCTCAATACAATGTTCTCCCCCTCTCTCGTGGAGATCTATTCGATGTAATCTTCTTTTGCGGTGTGTTTGTTGAGAACGATGAATTGTGGGTTTATGATCAAGTTTATCTATGAACAATATTTGAATCTTCTCTGAATTATTTTATGTATGATTGGTTATATTTGCAAGTCTCTTCGAATTTTCAGTTTGGTTTGGCCTACTAGATTGATCTTTCTTGCAATGGGAGAAGTGCTTAGCTTTGGGTTCAATCTTGCGGTGTCCTTTCCCAGTGACAGTAGGGGCAGCAAGGCACGTATTGTATTTTTGCCATCGAGGATAACAAGATGGTTTTTTTTATCATATTGCATGAATTTATCCCTCTACATCATGTCATCTTGCTTAAAGCATTACTCTGTTCTTATATGAACTTAATACTCTAGATGCATGCTGGACAGCGGTCGATGTGTGGAGTAATAGTAGTAGATGCAGGCAGGAGTCGGTCTACTAGTCTTGGACGTGATGCCTATATACATGGTCATACCTAGATATTCTCATAACTATGCTCAATTCTGTCAATTGCTCAACAGTAATTTGTTCACCCACCGTAAAATACTTATGCTCTTGAGAGAAGCCAACTAGTGAAACCTATGCCCCCAGGTCTATCGTCCATCATATTATCTTCCAACACTTAGTTATTTTCATTGCTTTTTATTTTACTTTGCATATTTATCATAAAATACCAAAAATATTATCTTATCATATCTATCAGATCTCACTCTCGTAGGTGACCGTGTAGGGATTGACAACCCCTTATCGCGTTGGTTGCGAGGATTTATTTGTTTTGTGTAGGTGCGAGTGACTCACGCGTAGCCTCCTACTGGATTGATACCTTGGTTCTCAAAAACTGAGGGAAATACTTACGCTACTTTGCTGCATCACCCTTTCCTCTTCAAGGGAAAACCAACGCAGTGCTCAAGAGGTAGCAAGAAGGATTTCTGGCGCCGTTGCCGGGGAGGTCTACGCAAAAGTCAACATACCAAGTACCCATCAGAAACCCTTATCTCCCGCATTACATTATTTGCCATTTGCCTCTCGTTTTCCTCTCCCCCACTTCACCCTTGACGTTTTATTCTCCCTTCATCTTTTTGTTTGCTTTTATGTCTTACTTGGCTCGTTTGTTCGTTTGGTTGGAATAGTTGTTTATTTATTACTAAATAGAGAACCTAAGATCTATGGATCCTCATCCACTTGCTAATCTTTTTAAGAGATCCAATTATGATGAACCAATTGCTAGTGAGTTTTGTGCACTAGATTATCTTTATGAAGTTTAGCTTGAAATCGTGAATCTAAAAATTGTGATGAAGTACTTTATGGAGTGATTCATGATGGATCTTTGAATAGAAAGCATGATTTCAATGATGATAGTATAAATTCTATCAACTGTGCTTATAATATGCAAAACCCTAAGCTTGGGGATGCTAGTTTTGCTATGTCCTCTACTTGTTGCAATGATCATGATTGTGGTGATTCTTCTTTTGATCTTGAAAATTTATTTACTCCCCATGATGAATATGACATTGATAATAGTGTTTGCAATAATACTGAAAGTGGGTTTGGAAGACTGTCAACTTTAGATCCCACAAATTTTGATAATGTTCAATCTTATGAAGTTTTTGATAAAAGTGGGTTAGAAGAGGTCATGACTTTAGTTAATGTTAATCCCACTATTTTGGAAGAGTGTCAACTTTGCATGCATGTGGATCGTGTTGAAAATATTTTATGTGATAGCTATTTTGTTGAATTTGCTTATGATCCCACATGTAATTATTATGAGAGAGGAAAATATGGTGGTAGAAATTTTCATGTTACTAAATTACCTCTCATTATGTTGACATTGCTATTATTTCTTTCCGGTTCCTTGCGTATGTTAGTTTTTGCTTACCTAGATAATTTGTTTGCCTATAAGATGCCTATGCATAGGAATTATGTTAGACTTAAATGTGCTTGTCACGTATTTTATGATGCTCTCTTTGTGCTACAATTCTTGTCTTTCATGTGAGCATCATTGAAATATTATGCCTAGCTATAAGGCTTAAAGAAAAGCGCTTGTTGGGAGACAACCCAATATTTTTCCTTTCTGATATTTAATAAATAATTTATCTAGCCTCTGTTTGGGTTATGTTTTTTGCTTAATTAGTGTTTGTGCCAAGTAGAACCGTTGGGAAGACTTGGGGAAAGTCTTGTTAATCTTGTTGTAACAAACAGAAACTTTAGCGCTCACGAGAACTGCTTCCATTTTTATTTGGAAAGTGCTATTTAGTTAATTCTTTTTGCAGATGATTAATAGATAAATTCCTCACGTCTAGAAATTTATTTTAGAATTTTTGGGGTTCCAGACATTGCGCTAGCTACAGATTACTACAGACTGTTCTGTTTTTCACAGATTCTGTTTTTCGTGTGTTGTTTGCTTATTTTGATGAATCTATGGCTAGTAAAATAGTTTATAAACCATATAGAAGTTGGAATAAAGTAGGTTTAACACCAATATAAATAAATAATGAGTTCATTACAGTAACTTGAAGTGGTATTTTTTTTCTTTCGCTAACGGAGCTCACGAGATTTTCTACTTTAAGTTTTGTGTTGTGAAGTTTTCAAGTTTTGGGTAAAGATTTGATGGATTATGGAACAAGGAGTGGCAATAGCCTAAGCTTGGGGATGCCCATGGCACACCCAATATAATCTAAGGACACCTAAAAGCCAAAGCTTGAGGATGTCCCGGAAGGCATCCCCTCTTTCGTCTACTTCTATCGGTAACTTTACTTGGAGCTATATTTTTTTACCACATGATATGTGTTTTGCTTGGAGCGTCTTGTATTATTCGAGTCTTTATTTGTTAGTTTTCCACAATCATCCTTGCTGCACACACCTTTTTGAGAGAGACACACATGATTCGGAAATTATTAGAATAATCTATGTGCTTCACTTATATCTTTTGAGTTATATAGTTTTTGCTCTATTGCTTCACTTATATCTTTTAGAGCACGTCGGTGGATTTGTTTTATTGAAACGATTGTTCTCTTATGCTTCACTTAGATTATTTTGAGAGTCCTTACAAACAGCATGGTAATTGCTTATTATTGAGGCATTAATAAAAAACTTTCTTATAAGTGCTTGAATACTATGAGAAGTTTGAAACTTGATAATTGTTTTGAGATATGGAGATGGTGGTATTAGAGTTGTGCTAGTTGAGTAGTTGTGAATTTGAGAAATGCTTGTGTTTAAGTTTGTGATTCCCGTAGCATGCACGTATGGTGAACTGTTATGTGATGAAGTCGGAGCATAATTTATTTATTTATTGTCTTCCTTATGAGTGGCGGTCGAGGACGAGCGATGGTCTTTTCCTACCAATCTATCCTCCTAGGAGCATGCATGTAATACTTTGCTTTGATAACTTGTAGATTTTTGCAATAAGTATATGAGTTCTTTATGACTAATGTTGAGTCCATGGATCATACGCACTCTCACCCTTCCACCATTGCTAGCCTCTCTAATACCGCGCACCTTTCACCGGTATCATACACCCACCATATACCTTCCTCAAAACAGCCACCATACCTACATATCATGGCATTTCCATAGCCATTCCGAGATATATTACCATGCAACTTTCCACCGTTCCGTTTATTATGACACACTTCATCATTGTCATATTTCTTTGCATGATCATGTAGTTGACATTGTATTTGTGGCAAAGCCACCGTTCATAATTCTTTCATACATGCCACTCATGAGTCATTGCATATCCCGGTACGCCACAGGAGGCACTCATATAGAGTCATATCTTGTTCTAAGTATCGAGTTGTAATTCTTGAGTTGTAAGAAAATAAAATTGTGATCATCATCATTATTAGAGCATTGTCCCAGTGAGAAAAGGATGATGGAGTCTATGATTCCCCCACAAGTCAGGATGAGACTCCGGACAAAAAAAAAGAAGAGAAAAAGAAAAAAAAGAGGCCACAAAAAAGGGGGCCCAAATAAAAAAAATGAGAGAAAAATAGAGAAGGGACAATGCTACTATCCTTCTACCACACTTGTGCTTCAAAGTAGCACCATGATCTTCATGATGAGTCTCCTATGTTATCACTTTCATATACTAGTGGGAATTTTTCATCATAGAACTTGGCTTGTATATTCCAATGATGGGCTTCCTCAAAATGCCCTTGGTGTTCGTGAGCAAGCAAGTTGGATGCACACCTACTTAGTTTCTTTTTGAGTTTTCATATACTTATAGCTCTAGTGCATCCGTTGCATGGCAATCCCTACTCACTCACATTGATATCTATTCATGGGCATCTCCATAGCCCGTTGATACGCCTAGTTGATGTGAGACTATCTTCTCCCTTTTTGTCTTCTCCACAACCACCATTCTATTCCACCTATAAGTGCTATGTCCATGGCTCACGCTCATGTATTGCGTGAAGATTGAAAAAGTTTGAGAACATTAAAAGTATGAAACAATTGCTTGGCTTGTCATCGGGGTTGTGCATGATTTGAATACTTTGTGTGGTGAAGATGGAGCATAGCCAGACTATATGATTTTGTAGGGATAACTTTCTTTGGCCATGTTATTTTGAGAAGACATAATTGCTTAGTTAGTATGCTTGAAGTATGATTATTTATATGTCAATATTAAACTTTTATCTTGAATCTTTCGGATCTGAATATTCATGCCACAATTAAGATGAATTACATTGAAATTATGCCTAGTAGCATTCCACATCAAAAATTCTGCTTTTATCATTTACCTACTCAAGGATGAGCAGGAATTAAGCTTGGGGATGCTTGATACGTCTCCAACGTATCTATAATTTTTGATTGCTCCATGCTATACTATCTTCTGTTTTGGATATTATTGGGCTTTATTATTCACTTTTATATTATTCTTGGGACAAACCTATTGACTGGAGGCCCAGCCCAGAATTGATGTTTTTTTGCCTATTTCAGACTTTCGTAGAAAAAGAATATCAAATAGAGTCCAAACGGAATGAAACCTTCAGGAACGTGATTTTCGGAACGAACATGATCCAGGAGACTTGGATCCTACATCAAGCAACCAACAGGGAAGCCACGAGGTAGGGGGGCGCCTACCCCCCAGGCGCGCCCTCCACCCTCGTGGGCCCCTTGTTGCTCCACCAACGTACTCCTTCCTCCTATATATACCTACGTACCCCCAAACGATCAGATACAGAGCCAAAACCCTAATTCCACCGCCGTAACTTTCTGTATCCACGATATCCCATCTTGGCGCCTGTTCCGGAGCTCCGCCGGAGGGGGCATCGATCACGGAGGGCTTCTACATCAACACCATAGCCTCTCAGATGAAGTGTGAGTAGTTTACCTCAGACCTTCGAGTCCATAGTTATTAGCTAGATGGCTTCTTATCTCTTTTTGGATCTCAATACAATGTTCTCCCCCTCTCTCGTGGAGATCTATTCGATGTAATCTTCTTTTGCGGTGTGTTTGTTGAGACCGATGAATTGTGGGTTTATGATAAAGTTTATCTATGAACAATATTTGAATCTTCTCTGAATTCTTTTATGTATGATTGGTTATCTTTGCAAGTCTCTTCGAATTATCAGTTTGGTTTGGCCTACTAGATTGATCTTTCTTGCAATGGGAGAAGTGCTTAGCTTTGGGTTCAATCTTGCGGTGTCCTTTCCCAGTGACAGTAGGGGTAGCAAGGCACATATTGTATTGTTGCCATCGAGGATAACAAGATGTTTTTTTATCATATTGCATGAATTTATCCCTCTACATCATGTCATCTTGCTTAAAGCGTTACTCTGTTCTTATGAACTTAATACTATAGATGCATGCTGGATAGAGGTCGATGTGTGGAGTAATAGTAGTAGATGCAGGCAGGAGTCAGTCTACTTGTCTTGGACGTGATGCCTATATACATGATCATACCTAGATATTCTCATAACTATGCTCAATTCTTTCAATTGCTCAACAATAATTTTCTCACCCACCGTAAAATACTTATGCTCTTGAGAGAAGCCACTAGTGAAACCTATGGCCCCCGGGTCTATCTTCCATCATATTAATCTTCCAACACTTAGTTATTTTCATTGCCTTTTATTTTAGTTTACATCTTTATCATAAAAATACCAAAAATATTATCTTATCATATCTATCAGATCTCACTCTCGTAGGTGACCGTGTAGGGATTGACATCCCCTTATCGCGTTGGTTGCGAGGATTTATTTGTTTTGTGTAGGTGCGAGGGACTCGCGCGTAGCCTCCTACTGGATTGATACCTTGGTTCTCAAAAACTGAGGGAAATCCTTACGTCCAATATATCAATCTTTACCCCTCGGTACTCCGATAAATATCCGAAACATCCCGAAACCATTCCAGTGTCCAAATACTATCGTCCAATATATCAATCTTTACCTCTCGACTCTTTTGAGACTCCTCGTCATGTATGTGATATCATCCGGGACTCCAAAAAATCTTCGGTCACCAAAACACATAACTCATAATACAAATCATCATCGAACGTTAAGCGTGCGGTCCCTACGGGGCCGAGAACTATGTAGACATGACCGAGACACATCTCTGATCAATAACCAACAGCGAAACCTGGATGCTCATATTGGTTCCTACATATTCTAGGAAGATCTTTATCGGTCAAACCGCAATGACAACATACGTCATTCCCTTTGTCATCGGTATGTTACTTGCCCGAGATTCGATCGTCGATATCTTCATACCTAGTTCAATCTCGTTATCGGCAAGTCTCTTTACTTGTTCTATAATGCATCATCCGGAACTAACTCATTAGTCACATTACTTGCAAGGCTTATCATGATGTGCGTTACCGAGAGGGCCCAAAGATACCTCTCCAATACTCGAAGTGACAAATCCTAATCTCATTCTATGCCAACCCAACAAACACCTCTGGAGACACCTATAGAGCATCTTTATAATTACCCAGTTACGCTATGACGTTTGATAGCACACAAGGTGTTCCTCCAGTATTCGGGAGTTGCATAATCTCATAGTCAAAGGATATGTATAAGTCATGAAGAAAGCAATCGCAATAAAACTTAATGATCATTGTGCTAAGCTAATGGATGGGTCTTGTCCATCACATCATTCTGCTAATGATGTGATCCCGTTCATCAAATGACAACACATGTCTATGGTCAGGAAACTTAACCATCTTTGATTAACGAGCTAGTCAAGTAGAGGCATACTAGGGACACTTTGTTTTGTCTATGTATTCATACATGGATCAAGTTTCTAGTTAATACAATTCTAGCATGGATAATAAACATTTTCATGATATAAGAAAATATAAATAACAACTTTATTATTGCCTCTAGGGCATATTTCCTTCATCCACATCCATTACTCCTTGCCATGCCAATCATTGATCTTTTTCTGAAATCTATTTGCAGTGCATATTTGATCAATGATGTATATGTTGTTATTAATTACCAAAACCACTGGGGGATTAGTTGCACTTTCAATCTCCCCCTTTTTGGTAATTGATGATAACATATAGATCAAAGCTTCGACAAATGATATAATGAATGAAATACATCATCGCTTTGAGAAGTATGTGATAGATCGACCACGACAATATGACCGTTAGCGTGGTGCGCTGCTGCGACGCGCCCTCCATCGCGCCAGCGGCGTCAGTGGTCAGTGGAGGGAGATCTCGGCACCGGAGCTGTCGAGCCATGCTTCCGGGGTGGCAAACCCGGCCGGCCCTTGCTAGTCCGCTGAGGAGGGATGGGGAGGCGGAAGCAGCCGGGGTCGTCGTTTTTGGCTCCTTGGGGAGGCAGATAAGGAGGATGATGGGGAGGAAGCTGATGGAAAGGGGGTGATTTAGAGATGCTCCTCCAACCCAACGGGAGGGGCATGCGCTGAGGAGGGGTCGGTCGAGCCCGTGGAAATGGGGAAGGGGGCGGCCATGGAGGCCAGCAGCAGATCTTAGCGGGAGTGGGAGCCGGGGTCTGAGGTACTGGGGAGAAGCTTGGTGGGGTGAAGGGAGGCGGCAGATGGGGCGAGCAAGGACCTGGGGTGGATGCAGGTGTGGCGGCAGAAGGGTTGCACATCCAGCTGGCTCCGTTCTCGGGCGGCGTAGGGGGGATCGAGTGGCAAGGGGAATTGAGGGATGATTCCGCAACGGCTGGGGATTCGTGCACATCGGTGGAGGCGGGAAGGTTGCGAGGGCCGAGGCAGCTAGGGAGGCTCATGGGGACGCAGGGGGAGCTCAACCACTGGGGGGCGACCGACGCAGGCGCGGGTGCCGCCGGTGCTCTCCATTGAGGAATTTCCGTTGTTGGTCCGGGTTGGTGGGCCTTCGAAGAAGGGAGAAGCGGGTTGTGTGTGTGGGTGGGGTGGGGGGGAGGGGTTGGGTTGTGGAAGTGGGTCAGCCGGACTGCTAAGCCCTACTTTCGGCTTCAGCTTTGCGGAGCTGGTAGCTCGGCCCCCACCCGCTCCTGGGCCTGTTGGGTGTCTCAGCCCAGTTCGGGAGCTCAGGCGGGGCAAGCTGCATATAAAGCGATGCTGGTGGCTGCCGAGGGTGGAAAAGGATTCCTCCTTAGGTTTTCCAGCCGCTCCGAGAGACATCAGGCGGTGTGGGGACACACAGCGAGCTTCATCTGTGCAGCGGCGGTGCCTCGTCTTGTGGAGAAGGCGGTGAGGATGGAGAAATAGAGGAGGCTGCAGGGCCATGGACGTAACAAGCGCCCGCGCGAGGAGATCCAGGTCTCGGGGGAGGAGATCGGGCGGGAAAGGGACCTCCACGCCAAGCTGTTGACTCGCAGGGAGACACAGTCGATGGCTGGCCGGGGTCCGGTCGAGGCCTGTGGCTCGCGGTCGTGCATCCTTAGTCATCACCGAAGGGGAGGCAGCAGAAGATTCCTTGAAAGCGGACTTGAATGACATGTGGGATTTCGAGTGGGATTGGCAAGTCATGGAGGTGCGCAAGAACTGTTTTTCGGTGGTGTACCCATTGAGGGAGTCCTGGATAAGGGGGTCCTCGGACAGCCGGACTATATCCCTTGGCCGGACTGTTGGACTATGAAGATACAAGATTGAAGACTACGTCCTGTGTCTGGGTAGGGCTCTCCTTTGCATGGAAGGCAAGCTTGCCGATTCGGATATGTAGATCTCCTCCCTTGTAACCGACTCTGTGTAACCCTAGCCCCTTCCGGTGTCTATATAAACCTGAGGGTTTTAGTCCGTAGGACAACAACAATCATACATAGGATAGCTTCTATGGTTTAGCCTCTCCGATCTCGTGGTAGATCAACTCTTGTAATACTCATATCATCAAGATCAATCAAGCAGGAAGTAGGGTATTACCTCCATCGTGAGGGCCTGAACCTGGGTAAACATTGTGTCCCCCGCCTCCTGTTACCATCCGCCTTAGACGCACAGTTCGGGACCCCCTACCCAAGATCCGCCGGTTTTGACACCGACATTGGTGCTTTCATTGAGAGTTCCACTGTGTCGTCACCATAAGGCTCGATGGCTCCTTCGATCATTGGCAATGATGCAATCCAGGGTGAGGTTTGTCTCCCCGGACAGATCTTTGTATCCGGCGGCTTCGCACTGTGGGCCAACTCGCTTGGCCATCTAGAGCAGATCGAACGCTACGCCCCTGGCCATCAGGTCAGGTTCGGAAGTTTGAACTATACTACTGACGGATTCAAACCCGCGTCAGGTGCGCCGCATAGTCACGACGGGCATGACTTAGCTCTACCGCCAGACAGTTTTTGGGAGATCACACCTGTGGCGACTCCAGCCCTCGATCCGGAGCAAATCGCGTCGTCCGAGGACGGGTGGATGGACCCCGCCCAGAGGCCGCACACTCAACGGCGATAAAGCTGAATACTGACTTCACCTCCTATGAGACCTGTGTTGCCGGACCTTTGGATTCGTCCCCGGCCACGGTCTCTGAACCGCCTGCGTCCGTACCTATCAAATCTGATTGGGCGCCGATCACGGAGTTTTCTTCCGTGGATATCTTTCAGCACTCGCCCTTGGGAAATGTGCTAAATTCATTAAGGTCTCTCTCCTTGTCAAGAGGCCCTTGGACGAACTGTGTTCGGCTCGAGTGGGAAGCAGACGACGAAGAAATTCGTTCCCCACCCACCGCCCACTTAATAGCCATTGTCGACGACTTAACCGACATGCTTGATTTTGGCTCCGAAGACATCGACGGTATGGACGACGATGCGGGAAATGAACAGGAACCACCGCCCGCAGGGTGCTGGACTGCCACTTCATCACATGATATATACATGGTGGATACACCCCAAGAAAATGATGACGAGGAACGGGAGGAAGCAGCGAAGGACAATTCCCTCGAAAAGCAACCAAAGCGACGGCGTAAGCACCGCTCCAAATCCCGCCCCGGCAAAAACAGCGATAACAGTGCAAGAAAGAGTAACACCCCGACCCAAAGGAGACAACGACCACATGAACCCAGTGGTGGAGCAGGGTGAACCAGCGGGCGACGAACATAGTAAGGAGCCGCTGACAGGTCACGACGACCCCGAGGGTAAAACTCATCAACTTGTCTCCAGAAACATGAATAGTCCGGACGATGATGCAGACGTCATCCGTGAAAGACACTTGGAACAAGAGAACCTTCATAAAAGGCTCATTGAAACCGTGCGGATCTTGAAGAAGCAGAAGCAAAGGCTTAAGACCACGCAGAATATGCTCAACAGCAGATGGAATAAAGTGCTTGACACGGAAGAAAAGTACGACAGTAATCGCCACACAAAAAGCTATCCAAAGTGCAAGTTGTTGCCTGAATTTGACAATGAGGCCTTAGAGTCCACTCAGCCGGAAAATAAAACGGACAATCAACCGGACCGGCCACCCCGTGGTCGCGATAGGGTGGCTAACGATGACATACACAAGTCAGCACACAACCTACGTGAGGACCTACACAAAAAAGCTGGTTTGACCAGGTCCATTTACGGACCTAGGAAACGCGTTCTGGCATAGAATCTTCGCCGCCCAAATGACTATACTGACAGAAAAATAGTTCAGAATCAAAACCGAACAATACAATCGTCAGACACACCCAAATACAGGGGTGCCGCGCACCCCCTATGCTTCACCGACGAGGTATTGGACCATGAATTCCCAGAAGGGTTCAAACCCATGAACATAGAGTCATGTGATGGAACAACAGACCCTGGGGTCTGGATTGAGGACTTTATCCTTCACATCCACATGGCTCGTGGAGATGATTTCCACGCCATCAAATACTTGCCCTTAAATTGAAAGGACCAGCTAGGCACTAGTTGAAAAGCCTCCCCGAAAACTCAATTGGAAGTTGGGAAGAGCTCAAGGATGCTTTCAGGGCTAATTTTCAAGGGACTATGTCCGACCTCCGGATGCAGACGATTTAAGTCACATAATTCAACAACCCGGAGAGTCAGCTCGAAAGCTTTGGAACAGATTCCTCACTAAGAAGAATCAAATTGTCGATTGCCCGGACGCCGAAGCCTTAGCGGCTTTCAAACATAGTGTCCGGGACGAATGGCTTGCCAGACACCTCGGCTGGGAAAAACCAAGGACAATGGCAGCCCTGACAAGCCTTATGACCCGCTTTTGCGCCGTTGAGGATAGCTGGCTAGCCCGCAGCGGCACCAGCGACCCAAGCACATCCGAAGTCAGGGATGGCAATGGAAAACCATGACGCAATAAAAGCAAGCGTCGAAGCAACGAAGATAGCCTAGACAACATGGCGGTAAATGCCAGATTCAGGGGCTCTCGACCCAATCAACGGAAGAATCCATTCAAAGGCAGCAGAGATGGACCGTCCAGCCTAAACAAGATTCTGGACAGATTATGTCAGATTCACGACACCGCCGATAAACCTGCAAATCACACCAATAGAGAATGTTGGGTCTTTAAGCAGGCCGGCAAGCTAAACGCTGAACACAAGGGGAGGGAGACACCAAGTGAAGACGAAGATGAGCCTCACCAACAAAACACTGGGGGACAGAAAAAATGCCCACTAGAAGTCAAAACAGGGAACATGATTCACGTAACGAAGAGGAGGAGCACACGCGCGCTCCGAGATGTATGCACCATAGAGCCCGTTACCCCCAAGTTCAACCCTTGGTCGGCCTGCCCAATCACTTTTGATCGCAAGGTCACCCAACTAGTATCCGGCATGGAGGATCGGCTACCTTGGTACCAGACCCAATAATTGACGGATACCATCTCACCCGAGTCCTTATGAACGGCGGCAGTAGTCTTAATCTGATATATCAAGACACAATCCGCAAAATGGGGATAGACCAAAAAGAATCAGCCAAAGCAATACTACCTTTAAAGGAGTAGTACCAGGCCCAGAGGCTCGCTGCACGGGCTCTATAGTACTAGAGGTTGTATTCGGTTTTCCCGACAACTTGCGAAGCGAAGAATTAACCTTCGACATCGCTCCATTCCAAAGCAGCTATCAAGCACTACTCGGAAGAACATCCTCCGCTCGTTTTAATGCAATACCGCATTACACTTATCTTAAGCTTAAGATGCCCGGTCCATGTGGCATCATCATAGTTAGCAGACACTCAGAGCATTGCTTACATGCGAAGGAGTGTACGGCGGCTTTCACTGCCGAACACTGAACGACCCCTCCAACCAGAATAAATGATCAGTCGTCAAGACCGCGGACACGGCTAGACGAGTCCGGCGTACCCCTTGCTATAACAATTCAGATAAACCCGAGATTGGGTCGATGGATATACCCCCATAGGTGGCGTTAGGGGCTTCCCGCATGTAAAAAAGACTATAGTTTGGGTTGACCTTACTTAGATTGAATTTCAGTGGTTTACTAATAATAACCAATTTTCCGCATGTAGGCTTTCACCTGGTTTTTTTCTCTCTTGCAGATGACAATCGTGCTACACCCTTCTAGGACACGGCACAACGGAGACATAGGCGCAGACGTGCAGCAGGGCCCCGCTCAAAGGTTTATTTTTAGATTAAGACCCTGTGGAAACCTTTCTCACTGTCTCTTGTTGCTTTACACCCTCCGGATACTTAACACAACCGAGAGGGATGCTGACGCTATTGGCATTTTCACCACGTCAGACTGATGCACGTACCTAGAAATTCAGGGTTTATTATCAAGGGCTTTGCTCATCCCGGTATATGTTGTAAAGTCCGAATACCTTAGGGAGTGTTCGACGTTGCGAGTTTGGCCTTATATGCACCAGCTCCAAATCATGTCTTTGGTCAAATGTTGGGTTTGCCCGTCTCCCGTGTTTTGCTACCTTACATTCCGCTCTATCGGCTAAGGTGGCACCGGGAGAACTACTGCGATTGTGCCCTGGTTCATCTGGGTGAGCACCTTAGTAGAGAAAGCCGAAAACTGACTGTCATGATAAAGCGCGAGACTGGTCAACCACTCGATGACTCAACGGAATCTTCACGATACCTTCGCATTAATGAAGGACCGGTTTCCTGGTCACGTATGTACGCGCATCGTATTCGGATAAGTGCGGAGGTACCAGGGGCTATATAGTAGCCCCACTGTCAAACTCCAATGGCTAAGTGAAAGTGTTAAAGCAATATTATCCGATTGCCTTGTTCGCCGCGCTATCACCTCCTTCTTGGACCAAGACGTTGGATCAAGTGTGAATACATGCTTTTCCGAACACCCCCACATTATGTGCGTGGGGGCTGAAGCCGATGACTGCAAACTTTCAGGTTATATACATACATAAAATGGCCGCACAGGAGGAATCATAATACTTTCAGGCAAAAGTATAAACATAGCCTTTATAATCCAAATAGCATTGTTTTCACAATTGGGATACATGTCACTTGAACATAATATTCTTCGAGCACTGAGCCTCTATTAAATGAGCACCTCCTAGGACTTCTTCTAAATAGTGCTCAGTCGAGACCTGGTCTACGGCCGGACCCTGGGTTGCAATAGCGTCGGCATCCATCTCTGCCCAGTATGTCTTAACACGGGCAAGAGCCATCCGCGCACCCTCTATGCACGCCGACCTCTTTACGGCATCGATATGCTGCACAGCACCAAGGAATCATTGCACTAAACCAACATAGCTATTCAGCTTTGGTCCTTCCGGCCAAAGATGATCCATGACAGACCTCATGGCAAGCCCGGACAACCTATGGAGCTCAGCCCACTCGGCCATTTGCTCATTTACCAGCAGCGGACGCGTCGGAGCACTGAACTGCGACCAGAACAACTTCTCTACTTCGTGATCTTCTTGATCTTTGAAAAACACAGTCGCATCAGCATCACTCATTGCCAAGTCCGCATACGCGTCCGCAACACTCCATAATCGATCCAGAGGGGCATACTTAGGACCTCCAAACTTTGTCCGCAACAAAAAGGGCTTCCCAGCCCTGATATCTCCGGCTTGACGGAGCTCCTCCTCTGCCGCTCTGATTTTAGAACGGGTTTCCTTGGCCGCCTCCATGGCTCTCTTCAGGTCAGCCGCTCTCACTTGGCTTTCCTTTTCAAGAAGCTCATATCGGCCGGCGGCATGTTCCAGCTCAACAGCCATCTTGGCTATTTCATCTTCGCTCTTGCGATGAGCAGCCTGTTCGGCTCTTAAGTCTTCGGCCGCCTTTATGGTGGCCACATCACTTCTCCTGGCTTGTTTCTTGGCTCGGGCAAGTTCCGCCCGAAGGGTCTCCACGGCGGCAGCTCCATTTGCAGTCAAAACGTATTTTAGATACTAGCATCATGCCCCTCTTAATACTTGTTGACCACCCGAAAATACATACCCTGTGCCTCGTCAAGCCGCTTGTTCACAAGCGCAATGTCGGCATCTGCCACATCAAGTTGCCGGCTCAAACCGGAAAACACAATAGTCCGGCCAGCCACCGGATCGTCAGCCGTATGCACATGAAAGCAGCGCGATTATTTACCTGGGACTATGATCCTCTGTTTGCAGCCCCCGGATAGCAACCAGAGTCTCAGGGGCTACTATTTGTATAGAGCACACCTAGCGTGTGCGGTACCATCAATTTTTTTATATATTACTTTGCGTACCTCAAAGCCTCTTAGCGGGCTCGTAAAAGCTTCATGCAACCCACTTGTGGCGGATGAGATCCTCTCGACCACCGTACTCATTAAAGTACGGTGCTCCTCTGAAATAGTCGCTTTCTCCAAAAGGCTCATCAGTGCGTCCGGTTGCCCACCGGACAGTCCCGGACTCTTTTTGTAGCTCTCCATGGGAGACGACTATTCTGGACTACGAGTGGCCGAAGGGTTACCTTCTGGCCTTGGCGGATCAGGAGAAACCCTCTGTGATGACACCTCAGGGTCATCCGTCCTAGGAAGGGGGGAGGCTGGGGGAGGCGTTTCGCTCTCCATCATCTCCTGAAGAAGATCCCTCGAAGACGAACTCTGCTGAGAAGGGCTATGAGCTGGACTGCAAGATATATGTCTCGGTTATTGTCCTCGGAGATAAAGCAGGATATATTTACGAAAAGTACTCTTGATTCACTTACAGCTTGGTGGAGGGCTGGCCCCCTTGTGGGCACTGTGCGGTAAGGACGCCCTCCGGGGCAGTGCCTCCTGATGAAGATTTTTTCCCTCATTTGGAACCTTTCGTTTCCAAGTCGTCAGAGGCGGTCCTTTTCCTTCCTTGGGGGGGGGGGGATTCTAGATTCTTCTCCCCGATCCTCCTCCTTCGTGGATACACTAATTCCCCCAGTTTGGACGAGTAATGCGTGAGGCCCGCTTTCGGCTTCTTTATCCCTCCATTTATCTTCCCCTGATGGCACTTGATAAAGTGCATGCTCAAGCATCCTGGCTAGTACAAGATCCGGTGAGCCTTCGGGAAGGGGGGCCGAACACCTGATCATCTTCGCCTTTCTTATCCAGTCATGGCCAAGATAGATTTTCTCAGAATGATGTTATGACAAATAAAAAGACAGCATGTTCAGCCGCAGAATTACTCACCTGGGTATCTGGACGGTTGTAGTTGATACCCGCATCCTCGATGGTGTCCGGACACTTTATTCGTGATTTGAAGAACAATCCATACGTCTCTTCGAGCGTCATGCCAAAGAACTGCTGAATAGCTCGCGGTCCTTCCGGGTTGAACTCCCACATACGGAGGGATCGACGTTGGCATGACAGGACCCGACGAACTAGCATAACTTGCATTACCTTGACGAGACCGACATCCCTCTTGAGGAGATCTCGGATGCAACTTTGTAATGTCGGCACGTCATTAACCAGCCCCAGTCTAGCCCCTTGTTGACCCATGAAGCCAGTTGTGGTGGGGGGCCCGAACGGATGGCGGGGGGAGCCACCCACTTAGTACTTCGGGGAGCTGTGATGTAAAACCACTCCCGCTGTCATAAGTTAGATATCTCCGGGAAGGAACCCTTTGGCCATGGGGCATCGACGCCTTTGCTTATTGTGGCACCTCCACATTCTGCGTGTCGCCCATCGATCATATTCGGCTTCACATTGAAGGTCTTGAGCCATAAGCCGAAGTGTGGGGTGATGCGGAGGAAGGCCTCACATACGACAATAAACGATGAGATGTGAAGGATGGAATCCGGAGCTAAATCGTGGAAGTCGAGCCCATAATAGAACATGAGGCCTCTGACGCAGGGATCAAGGCTAAAGCCTAGCCCTCGGGGGAAGTGGGAAACAAATACGACACTCTCGTTGGGTTCGGGAGTGGGGATGACCTGTCCTCGGGCAGGCAGCTGTGCGAGATTTCGGGGTCAGATACCTGGCCTCCCTTAGCTTCTTGATGTCCTCCTCTGTGACAAAGGAAGCCATCCACCGGCCCTGAAGGTTGGATCCGGACATGATTGAAGGTCCGAAGCGCTTCGCCTGAGCCTTGGGTGTTGGAACTCGAGGTGGGGGAAGGGAGGGATTGAGCGTGATAAGAAAAGGACAGGCTTTGGCCCCTTTATAAAGAGGGAGAATATCAACATCCCCCACGTGGCCATTTCGAACTTGCCTAAAATCAAGGATTCATACTAATGGGCACGATTGGGTTACCCACACCCATATTGATGAGAATCCCATGATAAGGGGACACGATCTCTGCTTCGACAAGACGTGCCGATAAAACCGCCTCGCAACACGTGCATTGCCTGGTTGGGAAAAACGGTTCGAATAATGACTGAGGCCAGGGCGTGATGTCATGTTATGAAAAGTTGTCAGCAGATTAGATTTGTGGAAATATTATACTCTCTATGGAGGTATGTGGAATTTGTTTTGCAGAGCCGAACACTATCCTTGTGTTCAAAATCTTCTATGGAGTATTCAGAGGAGGAACCCGCCTTGCAATGCCGAAGACAATCTGCGCGCCGCACTCATTGTCATTGAAGCCTGGTTCAGGGGCTACTGAGGGAGTCCTAGATAAGGGGGTCCTCGGACAGCCAGACTATATCCCTTGGCCGGACTTTTGGACTATGAAGATACAAGATTGAAGACTTCGTCCCGTGTTCGGGTAGGACTCTCCTTTGCATGGAAGGCAAGCTTGGCGATTCGGATATGTAGATCTCCTCCCTTGTAACCGACTCTGTGTAACCCTAGCCCGTTCCGGTGTCTATATAAACCGGAGGGTTTTAGTCCGTAGGACAACAACAATCATACCATAGGCTAGCTTCTAGGGTTTAGCCTCTCCGATCTCGTGGTAGAACAACTCTTGTAATAGTCATATCATCAAGATCAATCAAGCAGGAAGTAGGGTATTACCTCCATCGTGAGGGCCCGAACCTGGATAAACATTGTGTCCCCCGCCTCCTATTACCATCCGCCTTAGACGCATAGTTCGGGACCCCCTACCCGAGATCGGCCAGTTTTGACACCGACACCCATCCAAGCATGTGTTGCGCATGGCCAAGAAGAGTGGCATGATCACTCTGCCTATCAGTGAACACAAGAGGACAATGTTGGGGAGCCCTTCAACGAGCCACATGCCGTATCTCAACTGCAGGTGGGATGGGTGCAAGTGTACGGGATCCCCAATAAGCTGCGTCAAGCCCCTCTGATTAAGGAATTCCTTCAGGTGGTCGGCAAAGTGGTGACCATTGATGAGCTATCAATCTTTCGACCAGACATGGGGGGCTTCCGTGGAGCACTGGTTCGGGCCAAGATTTGGTGTAGGGACCCTTCCTCGATCAAGGGCACATATGAGGTCTTTGAGGCTCGCAATGGCTTTCTGATGTGTGTGGAACTTGAGACTGGTGGCCCCCTTGCTCCGCCAGTTCTAGCTCAATCGCCTCCGGTAGTTCCTCTGTCGGATGAAGACCCAGACGGAGGGGAGGAATCTGCGCCAAGCCTGATGACCACGGACTGGGATGCAGCCGGTGCCAAGTCCAAAAATTCTTCTACTACGGCCAGCAAACCTGCAGCCGGCGCATCAGGAGTGTCGGGTCGTCAGGCTACCCTGACAGATATGAATGAGGATGTGGGATGGATCTCTCCAGTTCAGGGGCTACTGGTGGGCGTACAGCTACCGCCAGTGGACACGTCGCGTATGCTAAGGAGGGAAGAGGGCTCTGTGTCACTGGATGTTGATCAATACGGGTCCAATCTATCTGGCGATGGTCACCTACACGCGGTCTCTAATGGTGGCTCCCTCGAGGCTGGGGGGTGGGTCGGGTCTCATATGGCGGGCAAAGGTGGGCTGCGGGCGGTTGGCTCGGGCATTACCACGGTTGCGTCACCCATCCCAAGTGCATCTTCAACACCTAACTCCAAGACCCCATGCTCCTCTCCAGTGCTGCGCTCTACGACATTTATCGCGAACAACTCCAGGGAGGTGGCTCAACCCAAGGCGACGGAGATTGCCCCGATGCAGCTCCTGGAACATTTCGAGGGGGAGGACTTCCTGGATAACCTGATGTTGGTTAAGGACTGTGTGGCTGCCTTTGAGGTGGTCAGAAATGAAGATGAGCAGCACAAGGTGTCATCTCCAAGGCGAAAGAAGGACATCTCCACATCTCTGGTCCATGCTGCAAGATCTAGTGCCCGGGCTGCAAGCACCAAGGCGTCCAAGATGATGGACAAGGCGATGAATCTCAAAACTGGCAAGTCTCTCCCAGGTATAACTTCAAAGCCCATTACACGTTCAATGTCCTCTTTCAATGTTCTTCCGTTGACCTCTCATGCACACTTGTTGAGAGTGGCAAAGGATAGCAATGTGGTGTTGGGGTCGGAGGAGAGATCCTCGTTCGAGGTGCTAGATGCCTTCCGGGCTAAGGAGGCAGCCCAGGCAAGCATTGCCGAAGCCATCACACGGAGGGACATGGCTCGCGTGGTGGTGGAAGAAGCAGAGGCTGAGGCCCGGGGAACCGAGGTAGGTGGTAATGCCAGGGAGGAGGCAATACCACCTACTCAGGTATCTACCGGTCGTGGTCGGGGACATGGGCATGCTTGCGGCCGTGGGAGGGGTCGGGGCCGATGTAAGAGTGCTCCCACCGGAGCCCCAGAGGATCTTGAAGGGGAGAGGGCCTGTTCCCCCATAGTGGTGCAATGAAGGGCATAATCTGGAACTTGCGAGGGTTCAGGTAGAGAGATCGCCGGCGTCAGCTTATCGAGTATATTAGAGAACAATGGCTCGACTTTGTGGGGTTGCAGGAAACGCCACGACACACTTTCTTGGCATGGGAGGTCGACTCGCTTGGGGGTGCCACAGCCTTTCAATGGGAGCAGGTGTCGGTGGTAGGACACTCGAGGGGAATTCTTTTAGGCCTGAATAAAGAGACTTTCGACCATATTTCATTTTCGAGGGGAGAATTCTTTTTGCAGGCCGAGATGGTACAGAGAAACAATAACTTTAAGTGGGAGTTGCTTGTTGTCTATGGTCCCGCTGATCATGCTAAATCATTAGATTTCGTGAGGGAATTACATAGAAAAATTGTGTCTTCACCAAATTCCATGGTCATCGGGGGGGATTTCAATCTCATTAGATCATCTGACGATAAGAGTAACCACAGGGTTAACAACCCAGGCTTGGTAGAAAACTTCAATGATTGGTTGTGGATCTCCAACTGCTCGAGCTCCAGCGTGCGGGAGCTCACTTCATGTGGATGAATAACCAGGACAACCCCGTTCGGCGTGTCCTGGAACGGGTTTTTGTCTCCATGGAGTGGGAAGCCAAGTTTCATGCATGCTCTCTCATTGCTGAAATTCGTCTTGGCTCGGACCATTGTCCTCTCGTCTTGCAATCTGGGGAGGACATTCGTCGACCACCAAGGTGGTTCTTTTTTGAACGCCAGTGGTTATTGCAACCGGGCTTTGTAGAGAGGATGTCGTCAATTTGGGAGGCGGCGAGGGCAAACCGACCACATAGATATGGCCCTCTCTGTGATGCACTGGATGAATGGCAACATTGCATCTGCAGATCACGTCATCACTTGAGGGGATGGGGGCTAATGTGGGAGGCCAGACACGGGCGTCAAAGCAGGCGTTGATCACCGAAATAAAAACCTTAGATGCTAAAGCTGACTCAGTAGGCTTATCTCAGGAAGAGTGGGCACACAGATATGCGGCAGAGGATGAGATGGTCTTTGTTCTAACATGTGAAGACATCTATTGGCAGCAGAGAGGGCAACAACGTTGGATCCTCAAAGGAGACGCGAGCACGAAATTCTTTCACACCATTGCAAACGGTCGTCGAAGGAGATGCACAATAAATAGCTTAAAAGAGGGGGATAACATTTCCTTTGAATTGAGCAAGCTGCGAGGGCATATAGATGGTTTCTATAGAGAGCTGTTGGGTTCTACATCCGGTGGTGCAGCATCCCTAGGACCGCAGTTCTGGGAGGGAAATCGCCTAGTGTCAGAAAGCGACAATTTGGCTCTCATCCAACCTTTCACCTTCGACGAGGTCACGAATAACCTTAGAGCAATGAGAGGGAACATGGCCCCCGACCCAGATGGATTTTTGCTTTCATTCTACAAGAAGTCCTGGAAACTAGTGGGGCCGCAATTTGTTAATCTGGTCCAGGAGTTCACACTCGGTAAAATCGATGTGAAGCGGCTAAACTATGGAGTTTTGGCTCTCCTCCCAAAGGTTCCAGGCGCCGACAACATTAGGCAATTTTGCCCTATTACCCTCAACAATGTGAGCTTTAGGCTTTTTGCAAAGGGGTTTGCGTCGCACCTTGCCCCAATGCCAAATAAAGTGGCGCATCCATGTTAAACGGCCTTCATCCGGGGCCGTAGTATATTGGACGGGGTGGCAGTTCTGCGTGAAGTACTGCATGAGATTCGTCGAACCAAGGAGGATGTGTTCATACTTGAGATTGACTTTGAGAAGGCATATGATAGGGTGAGGTGGGACTTCTTGGAAGAGGTGTTGAAGGCAAAAGGATTTGATCCACTATGGATAAGCTGCATGCGATAACTGGTGGGAGGGGGACGGACGGGCGTCAATATAAACGGCCACATCGGTCCATACTTTAGGAACAAGCAGGGGTGGGATTAGACAAGGAGATCCTATATCTCCACTTTTATTCAACATCATTGTTGATGCTCTGGCCGGCATGCTGAACCATGCCAAGACGGCCAGTCACATATCTGGGGTGGCGTCATCAATAATCCTAGGGGGGATTTCACACCTTCAATACGCAGACGATACCCTTATATTTGTCAGAAACTCTGAACAGGAGATTGTTAATCTCAAATTTTTGCTCATGTGCTTCGAGGAGATGTCAGGGCTTCAAATTAATTTTGAGAAGAGTGAGGCCTTTGTCACGGGTGGTGACTTGGAATTGCAATTGCGGGCAGCCCACATGATGAATTGTGAATTGGGATCTATTCCAATGAAATATCTGGGAATGCCAATATTAGTTAGGGCTTTATCCATGGTGGATTTTCAGCCAATGGTGGACAAGGCTGCAAATAGAGTGGAACCATGGCAGGGGAAACTTCTGGCCTCAGGAGGCCGGTTGGTGCTAGTCAATGATTGCCTTACAAACATTCCTATGTTTATCGTGGGTTTCTACTTGTTGAGGGATGGAATTCATGATAAGTTGAATAAGATTCAGTCATGTTTCTTCTAGGCAAAGGAGAACGGTAAACAAAAATACCATATGGTCAGTTGGGACAACATTTGCCGACCCAAGGAAGTGGGTGGGTTGGGGGTTATTAACACCAAGATCATGAATTAGTGTCTAATGGCTAAATGGGCATGGAAAATACTTTCTGGATAGGGAGGGTTATGGTTAGATATTTTCCGCTCCAAGTACCTGCAACCATGGAGAGTCGAGTTCTGATCTAATACCAAGCTATCTCAGTTCACCAGGGATATTAAGATGGTCTAGCCGTTACTTCGCCTCGGAACAAAATTTGAAATCCATAATGGCGAAAAGGCATGTTTATGGAAAGACTTGTGGTGGGGGACCTACACCTTCGAGGCCGTTTTTTCGCATCTATTTGCTATCTCGGATAAGCCAGATGCAATGGTGGTCGATATGTGGCTACAAGGCAGGTGGGAGCCACGGTTCCATCGATCTTTGGGGCCCCTCGAGGTGGCTAAGTGGGAATGGTTGCGTAATATCCTAGACGAGGCCTTGCTCTCGCCTAGCCAGAATAGGGTGACATGGCATCCGGCGTCTTCAGGGAGCTTCTCTACGGGATTGCTATATAGAGAGATCTTGAAGAGAGCGACCCCATGCGACTTATCCGGGATCTGGAAAGCAAGGCTCCCAACAAAGATAAAAATCTTCCTATGGCAGGTGGCGCATAACCGTATCACTAGTGGGGATCATACAAAAACGAAGGGGGTCGGGTGATGGGAAATGTATTTGGTGCGGAGAGGGCATTATAAAAAAGAAGTATGTGATAAGCAAGAGCTCCCCCTAAATTTGTGCATTATTAAAAAATATGTTTGAAAGTAAATGCACAATCGATTAGGATCATGGGTTACTCTTCCATGTCACATACATCTTGGTGGAGCGCTCAAAATGATATGATTGCAACAACGTAAGCACTCATCACCAAACAAACAAGTGAATGATCATACATGGAGCATATGAATGGATATATAAGCATATCATAACCAAAGTACAGTATGATCAACCACAGATAAACATTGTACCAAATGAGCAATGACCAAAAGTAGCACACAAAGTATCACTCAAATGAAAACCAAATGATAAAACGCAAAGAACTCGCTCTCTCGAAGCCATAATGATCTATAATAATCCTCTCCCTTTGGTAACAAGTACCAAAAAGTTCAAAGAAGTACAGAGCTAGACTCGCTCTAGGCTCGATCTCCGGCATCTCCTGGTGGTGAAGTCCTCTGACTTGCAACTCCGTGCGTCAATTTCGGGGTAGAGAGATGTGCATCTGCAAATGCCTCAGAAGAAGTCCACTAGACTAGTGGAGGAGTGGCAACGGCTGGAGAAACCAATGGAGCAACTAAGGGTGCAACAGCTGGAGCTGAAATTGTGGCTTTGGAAGTGTCTGGAACTACTACTGACCTGGGTTGGGTCCTGAATTGAGTAGTCGTGGGAAGTACTGAACCACGATGCTCATCATCATCACTGTTAGCAAGCTTTGCCTCATCCACCTCTTTCTTCAATCTCTCAACTGTAGTTTGCATCTCTATCACCATCACATCCAAATCATAGAATTTTGTCTCAATGATCCTCTCAAGACTCTTTTGGTTCTCAGCGATGTTGGCCAGACTCCGCTCGATCATCTGAGTAGCTTGAAGAAGATAGTTAATCTGATCGAACTTGGTCTTCAGCGACAAACTAGGTGTGGCTCTGGGCTCTGCAGACTTAGTAGCCTCTGCTCGTGCTTCCTTCTCTGCATGTCCTACTGCCGAAGTAGGATGGGAAGGATCCATTGTCACTGTGTTGTCCTCAAACTTTGGCTTAAGCGACAAATGATCACGGTCAAGCAGATATATCTTGTTACCAACTTTGGAGTTGATAAGCACATGAATGTGTGGAGCGAATCCACATGAACTCTTCTGATCCACGGCAGTCCTCGTGATATTCTCTACAATGAGTTCTATGACCTTGAATCTCTCAGATCGACCAATGTGATGAAGCATATTGATGGAGTGTCCTTTGATCATCCTCTCATATCCTAACTTGGGCATCAAAGTGTGCCTCATGATCGTGTTGGAGGTAGCAAGTCCCACCAACATATGATAAACTGAGCCTAGCTTGTGAGTCTCAAGGTCATCCAAAGGAATCTCCTTATACATATCGGCCATGGATTTGCAATCCATCTTGCGCTTGGCATACACATCAGTGTCATTTTCTTTGGGCTCGGGTACATCTAGCAAAGTTGCCCATTCTTCAACATTGGACTCATAACAAACTCCTTCTGTCATCCACACAATTATGTCATCTGGATAGAAATAAGTCGTGGAGTAGAATTGCATGATCATCTCATCATTCCAAGTAGTCAATTTCTTCCCTATGAACTTGCCAATTCCTATCATCTTGAAGCTCTGATCACATCAAGAAAGTGGTCTTCATAGTCGTTAATGAGTTCCCACTTCACCATCTCATATCACTGACTATGGGCTTCTTGTCAAGCAACACGGTCTCATAGAAGTCCCGATGTTCCTTGGTGTGAAAGCGATAGCCTACAACATGTCTCCTCCTAACAACATATGGGTCTGACTCTCTCCATTTTCTCAGTCCTTTGTCCCTCATCTCCTTCATGTTTTCAGCAAGAGCATGTGTGTCATTGTGCTCAGGCAATCTGGGTCTTAGCTTCCTTAGAACTAAAGGTTCATCATCATCATCAGCTTCAGACACTGGGGCCTTGTTCTTTTCTGTTGCAGAAATGTTTATGATGGTCTTGCCTTCAGACTTGGTTGCAGCAACCTTCTTGGTCTTGGAGGAGGTGGCAGTCTTCATAGCATCAGCCATGGGATTTTGCTGCTTGGCTAGAGGTGGGTTAGCTACTGGCTCTATCATATCATCTCTTCTCATGGAGGTTGGCTTGAAAGTCACTTAGACAGACTCTTTTCTCACCCTCTTCTTGCCTGCTACCTTGGCCATTGACTTGCTTGCAGCTCGCCTTGTACTTGCAATAGTGCCATACTCCCTGGCAAGCACACCTTTCTTTTCTTTGAGGTCACTTCCTTAGCAATAAAGTCTTCATCCTCATCATCGGAGTACTTTTTCTTCCTTGATCTTGTAGCTGCTTTGGGAAAGTCTGATGAACTTCTTTCTCCCTCATGGTAGCTCTCCTATGGACTAAATCCTGCACTCAAATCAACACCTCTCTCTTATGATATGTTTTGGCTGTCACTGACATCTGACATCTTGCTGGCTGACCTGTGAAGTAGTTGGGTATGGGAAAATAGATGAGTCATCACAAAATGCAGCTGGTTTTTTGAAAAATTTGAGTTCGAATCTTACTTTTAGATTTACAGAGAAGACATTTCGGGTCAACCGAGTTGATCTGTTCAGTGATACCGAAGCACTTTTACAAATACTTGGCATAGTTTTGGCTAAATTAATATGTGGCTTGGTCACTCCAAGATGCCAGGGTTTCACAAAAACTTCATTTTGGTCTCACCGATCAGTACAACTCGGTGGCACCGAGACGCACTAGTGCAATGGCCAAAGCCAGATTGGTGCTACGAAATTTTCTGATCGGTCGGTTCAAGATGTATTCTGCGGAAATTTAAACCTAAAATCTTTTCTCGAACTTGGAATAGAGGTTGCAAACTGTGGCATGAATCATGGCAAAAAACCTAGTACATTGAATCAGAAAGAGAGGCACTAAGGGGTTGTATTTTACCCTAACTTGGCACAAATCCTCTACAATGACAATGAAGGGAGAGATTTCTGTTGATGGTGGTGAAATCTAATGGCAAGGGCACGCTGGATGGAATGGCAAATCTCCAGAGACCAAGGTGACGGCAGCTGTGGGGGGCGAGGATGAAACGTTTGAGAAAGTTTCAGCCGTACGGGCTCATGGGATATATATATACCTATCAGCTCTCGGTGGCTCCGGTCGAAATGAATCGGTGGCACCGAGATGTGTAACTGCTAGCAGCACAACCCATCGGTAACTCTGAGATGGTGCAGATTGGTTGCACCAATATGAGAACTCAGATCAATCCAAATGATTTCGATGAGACCAAATGGGAGTGTGTTGGTTAAACCGAAAGGCATTTAGAAGGTTTTGGAATCCAGTCTTTGACAGATCGGTGACTCCGAGTGCTCCTCATCCAGAGGGTCCAAAAAAGACTTGTTTAAATTTTGTGATGTAGCATGAAGAGAATTTGAGACAAGAAAGAATAGATAGCTAGAGAAGGTGCTTAGCACTTGGCCAGAAAACCCAAGAAACTCAAAGCAACAAGTGGAAGTCCTCAAATGAAGAAAAAAATGCATTGTAACATGCTCACACAATAAAATATCAAATAAAATATGTGTCAAACATGCACAACCAATTCTAGCACCTATCACACAATTGTCGATGACTAGGTCATCTATATATGAATATATTGACTTACGAGCCAAATGAGAATATTTGATCATAGGTCATACTCATCGTTTAAGCACAAGTGGGGTTGCCACTTTTACATAAAGCATTAATGTGTTCACACCATTAGAGTTGCTTTATCTCAAGTGTTAGAGCAAAGCTACCCCTAGATGTGATATTCCCCGAAGAGGGATAAACCGACCTTGTGTTTTGTTGATGATGGCTTC
This sequence comes from Triticum aestivum, assembly GCF_018294505.1. NCBI lineage: Eukaryota > Viridiplantae > Streptophyta > Magnoliopsida > Poales > Poaceae > Triticum > Triticum aestivum. Next base: position 468,791,713 of record NC_057812.1, on the reverse strand, counting down.
ATGTAGATAGTGTAGATGTGGATGCTCAATGTTGATGTAGAACATCAAGAGTTGGGAGCAATCCTTCGAGTTTTGCACTTTCAATACCTTGTCCCTTGTCTTTCCAACAAGAGGGTTTGTGACTTCATGAACTACTGCGAGATGTTGAAGTTGGTTGCACAAGTCCTTGCCATGAATGGATATGAGTGAAGTTTGTTGGTGGAGTCACCCTCAAGAAATCTTTACTTCTTCTTGTTTGGGATCCACACCAATTTGATGGGAATCCTTGTAGTTGTGGTAGCACTTGATGAGGCCTTTGGAACCCACTTGACCAAAGCTTGAGGTTATTCTTCAAATGAGTCAATCTCTTCTTGAAGCTTGCCCTTGCCTTTTAGCTTATGGTCTTGTGGTGGATGCTACTTCTTGAGCTTGCGTTGGTTTTTCCCTTGAAGAGGAAAGGGTGATGCAGCAAAGTAGACATAAGTATTTCCCTTAGTTTGAGAACCAAGGTATCAATCCAGTACGAGACCACACACAAATCACTGAATACCTGCACAAAAAATCAAACAACTTGCTCCCAATGTGATAAAGGGGTTGTCAATCCCTTCACGGTTATTTGCAAAGGTGAGATCTGATAGAGATAGATAAAAGGTAAAGTAAATATTTTTGGTATGTAGATCGGAAAGTAAAAGATTGCAGAAATACTAAATCGGAAACTAATATTGTAGATTGAAACTTATATGATGGAAAATAGACCCGGGGCCATAGGTTTCACTAGAGGCTTCTCTCAATAAATCAAATAATACAGTGGGTGAACAAATTACTGCCGAGCAATTGATAGAAAAGCGCAAAGTTATGACGAGATCTAAGGCAATGATCATGAATATAGTCATCATGTACATGTCAAGTAGACCGAAACTATTCTGCATCTACTACTATTACTCCACACATCGACCGACTCCTGCATGCATCTAGAGTATTAAGTTCATGAAGAACAGAGTAACATATTAAGTAAGATGACATGATGTAGAGGAATTAACTCAAGCAATATGATGAAAACCCCATCTTTTTATCCTCGATGGCAACAAAACAATATGTGCCTTGCTGCCCCTGGGAAAGGACACTACAAGATTGAACCCAAAGCTAAGCACTTCTCCCATTGCAAGAAAAACCAATCTAGTTGGCCAAACCAAACCAATATTTCGAGCAGAATTACAATGATATCAAATCATGCATAAAGGAATTCAGAGAAGATTCAAATAATATTCATAGATAAGTTGACCATAAATCCACAATTCATCGGATCTCGGCAAATACACCGCAAAAAAGTATTACATCGAATACATCTCCAAGAACATCGAGGAGAACGTGGTATTGAAAATCAAAGAGAGAGAAGAAGCCATCCAGCTACTAGCTATGGACCCATAGGTATGTGGTAAACTACTCACGCTTCATCAGAAGGGCAATAGAGTTCATGTAGAAGCCCTCCGTGATTGAATCCCCCTCCAGCGGGATGCCAAAAAAGGTCCCTAGATGGGATCTCACGGGTACAGAAGGTTACAGCGGTGGAAAAGTGTTTTCGTGGATGCCTCTGGTGGTTTGGGGATATTTGGGAATATATAGGCAAAAGAATTGGGCCAGGAGGGTCACGGGGCCCCACAAGGGTGGGGGCGCGCCCTCCGTCCTTGTGGCTACCTCATGGCTCCTCCGACTTCATCTCCAAGTCTCCTAGTTTGCTTCTGGTCCAAGAAAAATCATCACAAAGGTTTCATTCTGTTTGGACTCCGTTTGGTATTCCTTTTCTGTGAAACTCAAAAACAGAAGAAAAAAATAGAAACTGGCTCTGGGCCCTAGGTTAATAGGTTAGTCCCAAAAATAATATAAAATAGCATATTAATGCATATAAACATCCAAAACAGATAATATAATAGCATGGAACAATAAAAAATTATAGTTACGTTGGAGACGTATCAAGCATCCCCAGGCTTAATTCTTGCTCGTCCTCGAGTAGGTAAAGGATAAAAACAGAATGTTTGATGTGGAATGCTACCTAACATATTTATTTGTGTAATTTTATTTATTGTGGCATGAATGTTCAGATCCATTATATTCAAAACAAAATTTTAATATTGACATAAAAACAATAATACTTCAAGCATACTAACAAGGCAATTATGTCTTCTCAAAATAACATGGCCAAAGAAAGCTTATCCCTACAAAATCATATAGTCTGGCTATGCTCCATCTTCATCACACAAAATACTCCAATCACGCACAACCCCGATGACAAGCCAAGCAATTGTTTCATACTTTTGATGTTATCAAACTTGTTCAACTTTCACGCAATACATGACTTTTTAAACTATACGTGGAATAGAATATGGTGGTTGTGAAGAAGACAAAAGAGGGAAATAATCTCACATCAACTAGGCATATCAACGTGCTATGGAGATGCCCATCAATATATATCAATGTGAGTGAGTAGGGATTGCCATGCAACAGATGCACTAGAGCTATAAGTGTATGAAAGCTCAAAAAGAAAACTAAGTGGGTGTGCATCCAACTTTCTTGCTCATGAAGACCTAGGGTAATTTTGATGAAGCCCATCATTGGAATATACAAGCCAAGTTCTATAATGAAAAATTCCCACTAGTATATGAAAGTGACAACATACGAGACTCTCTATCATGAAGATCATGGTGTTACTTTGAAGCACAAGTGTGGTAAAAGGATAGTAACATTGTCCCTTCTCTCTTTTCTCTCATCTTTTTTATTTGTGACTTCTCTCTTTTTTTGCCTCTTTTTTCTCTTCTGGAGTCCCATCCCGACTTGTGGGGGAATCATAGTCTCCATCATCTTTTTCCTCAGACGGGACAATGCTCTAATAATGAAGATCATCACACTTTTATTTACTTACAACTCAAGAATTACAACTCGATACTAGAACAAAATATAACTCTATATGAATTCCTCCGGCGGTGTACCGGGATGTGCAATGACTCAAGAGTGACATGTATGAAAGAATTATGAAAGTTGGCTTTGCCACAAATACGATGTCAACTACATGATCATGCAAAGCAATATTACAATGATGAAGCGTGTCATAAAAAACAGAATGGTGGAAAGTTGCATGGAAATATATCTCGGAATGGCTATGGAAATGCCATAATAGTAGGTATGGTGGCTGTTTTGAGGAAGGTATATGGTGGGTTTATGGTACCGGCAAAATTTGCGCGGCACTAGAGAGGCTGGAAATGGTGGAAGGGTGAGAGTGCATATAATCCATGGACTCAACATTAGTCATAAAGAACTCACATACTTGTTGCAAAAATCTATTAGTTATAGAAACGAAGTAGTATACGCATGCTCCTAGGGTAATAGATTGGTAGGAAAAGACTATCGCTCTTCCCCGACAGCCACTCAAAAGGAAGTCAATCAATAAATAAATCATGCTCTGACTTCATCACATAACGTTCACCATACGTGCATGCTACGGGAATCACAATCTTAACACAAGTATTTCTCAAATTCACAATTACTCACTAGCATAGCTCTAATATCACCATCTTTATATCTCAAAACAATCATAAGGAATCAAACTTCTCATAGTATTCAATGCACTTTTATATGAAAGTTTTTATTATATCCCTCTTGGATGTCTATCATATTAGGACTAAATTTATAACCAAAGCAAATTACCATGTTGTTTTAAGACTCTCATAATAATATAAGTGAAGCATGAGAGTTCAACAATTTCTATAAAATAAAACCACCGTCGTGCTCTAAAAAGATATAAGTGAAGCACTAGAGCAAAATTGCGTAACTCAAAAGGTATAAGTGAAGCACATAGAGTATTCTAATAAATCATGATTCATGCATGTCCCTCTCAAAAGGTTTGTACAACAAGGATGATTGTGGAAAACTAAAAAGAAAAGACTCAAATCATACAAGACGCTCCAAGCAAAACACATATCATGTGGTGAATAAAAATATAGCCTCAATTAAAGTTACCGATAGACGAAGACGAAAGAGGGGATGCCTTCCGGGGCATCCCCAAGCTAGGCTCTTGGTTGTCCTTGAATATTACCTTGGGGTGCCTTGGGAATCCCCAAGCTTAGGCTTTTGCCACTCCTTATTCCATATCCATCAAATCCTTACCAAAAACCTGAAAACTTCACCACACAAAACTCAACAGAAAATCTCATAAGCTCCGTTACTGTTAGAAAATAAATCACCACTTTTGGTACTATTGTGAACTCATTCTTATCTACTGTATTCCAATTTTTCCATGGTTCATACCCCCCGATACCACTCATAGAATCATCGAAATAAGCAAACAACAAAAAGAAAACAAAATCTATCAAAAACAAAATAGTCTGTAGCAATATGTAACTCTTGAATACTTCTATAACTCCAAAAATTCTAAAATATTAGGACAACGAAAGCAATTTTTTATTAATCTTCTGTAAAAATAATCAATATTTTATCACGCTTCTGTTAAAAATGAGAATTGTTTTCCTGAGTGCAAAAGTTTCTGTTTTTCAGCAAGAACACATCAACTATCACCCTAAGCCATCCCAAAGGTCATACTTGGCACAAACACTAATTAAAACACAAAACCACATCTAACCAGAGGCTAGATGAATTATTTATTCAAAAATAGAAAGGAAATATATTGGTTTGTGATGTCGCTTGAAGCTACGTTGGTATTTCCCTAAAGAGGAAAGGATGATGCAGCACAGCGGCGGTAGGTATTTCCCTCAGATATGAAACCAAGGTTATCGAACCAGTAGGAGAACCAAGCAACACAACATAAACAACCCCTGCACACAAATAACAACACCTCGCAACCGGACGTGTTAAAGGGGTTGTCAATCCCTTTCGGGCAGCGGCGCCAGAAACGGTGCATGGACGGGAGATAAATTAGTGATAGATTGAAATAATAGATCGCAAATAAAATAAAGTGCAGCAAGATATTTTGGGTTTTTGGTTTAGTAGATCTGAAAATAAAAGCAAATAAAAGAGTAGACCGCAAAGGCAAATATATGAGAAAGAAGACCCCGGGGCCGTAGGTTTCGCTAGTTGCTTCTCTCTCGAGAAAATTAGCAAATGGTGGGTAAACAAATTACTATTGGGAAATTGATAGAACCTCAAATAATTATGACGATATCCAGGCAATGATAATTACATAGGCATCACGTCTAAGATTAGTAGACCGACTCCTGCCTGCATCTACTACTATTACTCCACACATCGACCGCTATCCAGCATGCATCTAGTGTATTAAGTTCAGGGAAAAATGGAGTAATGCAATAAGAACGATGACATGATGTAGACGAGATTCATTTATCTATGGCGGTAGATATAGATCCCATATTTTTATCCTTAGTAGCAACGGTACATACGTGTCGGTTCCCTTTCTGTCACTGGGATCAAGCACCGTAAGATCGAACCCACTACCGGGCACCTCTTCCCATTGCAAGATAAATAGATCAAGTTGGCCAGACAAAACCCAAATATTGGAGAAGAAATAGGAGGCTATAAGAGATCATGCATAAAAGAGATCAAAGGAACTCAAATGCTTGCATGGATATAAAAAGATAGATCTGATCATAAAGTCAAAGTTCATTGACCCCAACAAACACACCGCAAAAGAGTTACTTCATATGGATCTCCAAGAGACCATTGTATTGAGAATCAAGAGAGAGAGAGAGAGGGAGATGAAGCCATCTAGCTACTAACTACAGACCCAAAGGTCTACAAATAACTACTCATGCATCATGCAAGAGGAACCAATGGAAGTGGTGAACTCCTCTGTGATGGTGTCTAGATTGGATCTGGTGGTTCTGGACTCTGCGGCGGCTGGATGAATATTCCGTTGACTCTCCTAGGGTTCTAGGAATATTGGGGGTATTTATAGAGCAAAGAGGCGGTCCGGGAGGCACTCGAGGTGGGCACAACCCACCAAGGCGCGCCCGGGCCTCCTGGCATGCCCTCGTGGGTTGTCCCCTCCTCGGGACTCCCCACACATACAACCAGGGCCCAATATCTTCCATTTGGTCCATGAAAAATCTCCGTAAAGTTTTGTGGCATTTGGACTCCGTTTGATATTGATTTTCTGCGATGTAAAAACATGGAAAAACAGCAACTGGCACTTGGCACTATGTCAATAGGTTAGTACCAAAAAATGATATAAAATGACTATAAAATGATTATGAAACATCCAAGATTGATAATAAAACAACATGGAACAATCAAAAATTATAGATACGTTGGAGACGTATCGGCATCCCCAAGCTTGACTCCTACTCGTCCTCGAGTAGGTAAGTGATAAAAACAAAAAATTTGATGTGGAGTGTTGTTCATCATGTCATATCATATTCTTTTGTTTATAGCATGGACATTTGTACTTTTCTGTGATTCAAAGCAATAGTCTAGTTTTGACATAATAATTTAGATACTCAAGCATATCAACAAGCAACCATGTCTTTCAAAATATGAACGATAAAATAAGTTATCCCTAGCCCGTCATGCTCAAACATTGATCCATTCATGAAACACACTCGAATATTAACTACACCCAATACTTAAGCATGATCATATTACCTCCTAGTTGGTGCTTTTATAAGAGAAGATGGAGACTCAAAATAAAAATTGCATAAAGTAAAATAAAGGCCCTTCGCAGAGGGAAGTAGGGATTTGTAGAGGTGCCAGAGCTCAAAGCGAAAAACTGAGATAAAAACATTTTGAGAGGTGTATCCATCCCACCAACGAAAATGACTTAGAGTTCCCAATACTTTCCATGCATAGATATATCATAGGCGGTTCCCAAACAGAAAATAAAGTTTATTCCTTTTTCCACCAGAACTTTCACTTTCCATGGCTAACCGTATCCACGGGTGCCCTCCATACCAACACTTTCCAAGGAATTTATTATTTGACAGCATAAAGTAAATTCATTTGTTTTTGCATTTTGGGACTGGGCATCCCTAATACCTTTGCCTTACTCTCGTGCAATGACAAGTGAATAAACACTCATCTTGAGAATAACACATCTAGCATGGAAAATATTAGCCACCCTCACCGCTCCGCGAGCGAAACAAACACACAAAAAAGAAGTTTATTTTGAAAAATTAGAGATGGACATGCAAATTTGCTTAGAACGGCAAAATAATACCGCATATAAGTAGATATAGCGGACTCATGTGGCAAAACTGGTTTGAAGGATTTTGGATGGACAAGTAGAGGTCATACTTAGTGCAAAATGAAGGCTAGCAAAAGATTGAGAAGCAACCAACCAAGAAACGAATAATCTCATAAGCAAGCATTACGCATAATTAACACCGAATAATGCACCACAAGTAGGATATAATTTCATTGCATGATTATTGACTTTCGTGCATGCATAGGGAGTCACAAACCTTAACACCAGTATTCTTACTAAAGCATAATTAGTCATCAAGATGACTCACATATCACATCATCATATCTCAAAACTATTACTAAGAATCAAGTTTATTTTTCCTAATGATCTTCATGACAATTTTTTTCTTATTTTTTCCTTATCCTTCTTGGATATCTATCACTTTGGGACTAATTTTCATGTGTTGCTTTTCATAAGCTTAAACAAATATAAGTGAAGATCATGAGCATAGCAAATTTTCTTTCTCTCAAAATAATTTAAGTGAAGCAATAGAGAATTTCTTCAAAATTTTACTAACTCTCAAATAAATCTAAGTTAAGAAAGAGAGCATTTCTTCGAAAATAACAAAGCACACCATGCTCAAAAAGATATAAGTGAAGCACTATCGCAACTCCTAGCTCATAAAAGATTTAAGTGAAGCATAGAGAGCAATTCTAACAAGTCATGACATAATTTTGGCTCTCTCAAATAGGTGTGTCCAGCAAGGATTGATGACTTAAAAAAAATAAAACAAGCAAAGACACATATCATAGAAGACGCTCCAAGCAAAACACATATCATGTGATGAATAAAAATATAGTCTCGAGTAAAATACCGATAGTTGTTCGAAGAAAGCGGGGATGCCACTCGGGGGCATACCCAAGCTTAGTTGGTTGCTCATTCTTGGAAAATAGCTTGGGATGTCAGGGCATCCCCAAGATTAGGCTCTTACATCCTTCCTTCATCCATCATAAGATAACCCAAAACTTGAAAACTTCAATCACACAAAACTCAACAAAGCCTTCGTGGGATCCGTTAGTATAAGAATAATAAATCACTACTATAAGTGTTGTATCAAAACAATTCATATTTTGTTTTTGTATTATATCTACTGTATTCCAACTTTTCTATGGCAAAAACTCATCAAAGAAAATCATAGAGCCATCAAAATAAGCACACAACACAAAGAAAACAGAATCTGTCAAAACAGAACAGTCTGTAGCAATCTGACTATTTTGAATACTTCTGTAACTCAAAAAACTCTGAAAACTTAGGACGACCTGAGAAATTTTTATATTGATCTACTAAAAGTGGAATGGATATTTTATCGCTCTCTGGTAAAAAATGAAAATTAATTTCATGAGCGCAAAATGTTCTGTTTTTTTCCAGCAAGATCAAACAACTATCACCCAAGAAGATCCTAAAGGCTTTACTTGGCACAAACACTAATTAAAACACAAAAAACACAATCATAACAGTAGCATAATTTTGCTAACACTCAAAAACATGAAGCAAAAGCAAAAATAAATTTTATCAATTGGGTTGCCTCCCAACAAGTGTTATAGTTTTACGCCCTTCGCTAGGCATAAAGCAAGGATCTAAGTTTTGTCATCTTTGGTTCAAGATCCATAATATACCCTCATTATTGATTCATAAGGTGGCTTAATTCTAGTTCTTGGAAAGTGTTCCATACCCTTCCTCAAAGGAAATTGGAACTTAATATTGCCTTCTTTCATATCAATCATGGCACCAATAGTGCGTAAAAACGGTCTACCAAGAATAATTGGACAAGAAGGATTGCAATCAATATCAAGAACAATAAAATCTATGGGCACATAATTTCTATTTGCAAGAATAAGAACATCATTAATTCTTCCCATAGGCTTTTTAATAGTAGAATCCGCCAAGTGCAAATTCAAAGAACATGATTCAAGATCAGTGAGACCAAGCACATCACATAGAGATTTCGGAATTGTAGAAACACTAGCACCCAAGTCACACAAAGCAAAACACTCATAATTTTTAATATTGACTTTGATAGTAGGTTCCCATTCATCATGAAATTTTCTAGGAATTGAAACTTCTAATTCTAATTTTTCTTCAAGAGCTTTCATCATGGCATCAACAATATGTTTAGTAAAAGTTCTATTTTGTTCATAAGCATGGGGTGAATTCATCATGGATTGCAAAAAATAAATACAATCAATCAAGGAGAAACTATCATAATCAAAGTCTTTGTAATCCAAAAGAGTGGGCACATCACAAGCTAAAGTTTTGACCTCTCCAAACCTACTTTCATCAATTTTTTCAACAAGATTTTCACCCTCCGAAATGTTGGGACGCCTTCTACCTAAAGTTGACTCTTCTCCAGTCCCTTTTTCATCATTCTAAATTTTACTAAACAAATAATCAATAGAAGAAATACCAATCATTTTAAGATCTTCATCATTTTTGCAAGAATAATCACTAGAAAAAGCTTTTTCTAAAAATTCTCTTTTAGCTCTAAGCATAGAAGTTCTTTTCTTACTTTCATCCATAGAAACATAAAGAGCTTTAATTGATCCATCTACTTTAGGCAAAAAAAAATCAGCTTGAGATTTTCCATATCATGAGCAATTCTATCAACAGTTCTAGACAAATCATCAATCTTATTCAACTTTTCTTCTATGGAAGTGTTGAAAACTTTTTGCGTGTTGATAATTTTTTTAATATTATTCTCAAGATCAGAGGTATTCCTATTATTATTATAAGATTGATTCCCATAGGAATTACCATAATTATTAGAGGAATTACTAGGAAAAGGCCTAGGATTAAAATTACCTCTATAAGCATTGTTGTTGAAATTATTGTGAGAAATAGAATTTACATAAATAGCATCACTATTTTGCTCAACCAAAGTAGACAAAGGCATATAATTAAGATCAATAGGAGCACTTCTACTAGCAACCAATTTCACAAGAGCATCAACTTTTTCACTCAAAGAATAAATTTCTTCAACTGAATTAACTTTTTTACTAGTAGGAGCCCTTTCGGCACGCCATTGCGAATAATTTGCCATAATATTATCAAGAAATTTGGTGGCTTAAACCAAAGTAATTTCCATAAAAGTACCAACCGCGGCGGAATGTAAAAGATTACGAGAGAAAAAATTCAACCCCGCATAAAAAAATTGTATGATCATCCAAAGATTTAACCCATGAGTTGGGTAATTCCTTAGCATCATTTTCATCCTTTCCCAAGATTGTGCAACATGCTCATGTTCAGGTTGCTTGAAATTCATGATCTGGGTTCTAAGGGAAATAATTTTTGCGGGAGGAAAATACTTAGTGATAAAAGCATCTTTGCACTTATTCCAAGAATCGATACTATTGCCAGGCAAAGAAGAGAACCAAATTTTTGCAGAATCATGCAAGGAAAAAAGAAATAATTTCATCTTGACCACATCATTGTCCATCTTTTTTATTTTGCATATCTCATAATTCCATGAAGGTATTAAGATGGGACGCGGCATCCTCATTAGGAGTACCAGAAAATTGGTCTTTCATAACAAGATTCAGCAAAGCTGTATTAATATCACAAGTCTCCGCACTAGCGGCGGGAGGAGCAAGCAGAGTGCCGATAAAATAATTGTTGTTGGTATTTGAGAAATCACATAACTTGGTGTTCTCTTGAGTCATGATGACCACACAACAAGATTGCACTCAAAAACAGATCTGGCAAGAAATCGACGAACGAATAAGAGAGGCGAATAAAAGGGCAAATTTTGGTGAAGTGGGGGAGAGGAAAACGAGAGGCAAATGGCAAATGATGTAAATTGTGAGATGGGATTTATGATTAGGAACCTGGTTATGATGAAGATCCTCCCCAGCAACGGTGCCAGAAATTCCTTTTGATGATGCTTGAAGCTACGTTGGTATTTCCCCAAAGAGGAAGGGATGATGCAGCACATCGGCGGTAGGTATTTCCCTTAGATATGAAACCAAGGTTATCGAACCAGTAGGAGAACCAGGCAACACAATGTAAACAGCCCCTGCACACAAATAACAACACCTCGCAACCTGACGTGTTAAAGGGGTTGTCAATCCCTTTCGGGTAGCGGTGCCAGAAATGATGCATGGACGGGAGATAAATTTGTGATAGATTCAAATAATAGATTGCAAATAAAATAAAGTGAAGCAAGATATTTTTGGGTTTTTGGTTTAGTAGATGTGAAAATAAAAGCAAATAAAAGAGTAGATCGCAAAGGCAAATATATGAGAAAGAAGACCCGGGGGCCGTAGGTTTCACTAGTGGCTTCTCTCGAGAAAAATAGCAAACAGTGGGTAAACAAATTACTGTTGTGCAATTGATAGAACCTCAAATAATTATGATAATATCCAGGCAATGATCATTACATAGGCATCATGTCCAAGATTAGTAGACCAACTCCTGCCTGCATCTAATACTATTACTCCACACATTGACCGCTATCCAGCATGCATCTAGTGTATTAAGTTCATGGAAAACGGAGTTATGCAATAAGAATGATGACATGATGTAGACAAGATCCGTTTATCTATGGCGGTAGATATAGATCCCATCTTTTTATCCTTAGTAGCAACAGTACATACGTGTCGGTTCCCTTTCTGTCACTGGGATCAAGCACCGTCAGACCAAACCCACTACCGGGCACCTCTTCCCATTCCAAGATAAATAGATCAAGTTGGCCAGAAAAAACCGAAATATCGGAGAAGAAATACAAGGCTATAAGAGATCATGCATAAAAGAGACCAAAGAAACTCAAATACTTTCATGGATATAAAAAGATAGATCTAATCATAAACTCAAGTTAATCGATCCCAACAAACACACCGCAAAAGAGTTACATCATATGGATCTCCAAGAGACCATTGTATTGAGAATCAAGAGAGAGAGATGAATCCATCTAGCTACTAACTACGGACCCAAAGGTCTACAAAGAACTACTCACACATCATCGGAGAGGCACCAATGGAAGTGGTGAACCCCTCCGTGATGGTGTCTAGATTGGATCTGGTGGTTCTGGACTCTGCGGCGGCTGGATGAATATTTCGTCGACTCTCCTAGGGTTTTGGCAATATTGGGCTATTTATAGAGCAAAGAGGTGGTCCGGGAGGCACCCGAGGTGGGCACAACCCACTAGGGCGCGTCTGGGCCTCCTGGCGCACCCTGGTGGGTTGTCCCCTCCTCGGGACTCCCCCGGGCGCAACCAGGGCCCAATATCTTCCATCTGGTCCATAAAAAATCTCCGTAAAGTTTCGTGGCACTTGGACTCCGTTTGATATTGATTTTCTGTGATGTAAAAAACATGGAAAAAACAACAACTGGCACTTGGCACTATGTCAATAGGTTAGTACCAAGAATGATATAAAATGACTATAAAATGATTATGAAACATACAAGATTGATAATAAAATAGCATGGAACAATAAAAAATTATAGATACGGTGGAGACATATCATTTTTTCTCCCAACAAGCGCTTTTCTTTTAAATCCTTTTAGCTAGGCACTGATAATTTTAATGATGCTCACATGAAAGATAGCAATTGAAACACGAAGAGAGCATCATGCAGCATATGAAAAACACATCTTAGTCTAACATACTTCCTATGCATAGGCATCTTATAAACAAACAAATTATGAAGGCAAGCAAAAACTAGCATATGCAAGGAAGAAGAAAGGGACAATAGCAATCTCAACATAACGAGAGGTAATTTAGTAACGTGAAAATTTCTACAACCATATTTTCCTCTCTCATAATAATTACATGTGGGATCATATTCAAATTCAACAATATAGCTATCACATGAAATTTTCTCTACATGATCCACAGCATGCAAGGTTGACACTCTTCCAAAATAGTGGGAATGTCATTAACTAAAGTCATGACCTCTTCAAACCCACTTTTATCGAAAAATTCGTAAGACTGAACATTATCCAAATATGTGGGATCTAAAGTTGACACTCTTCCAAACCCACTTTCAGTATTATTGCAAACACTATTATCAATATCATATTCATCATGGGGCTTAAATAAATTTTCAAGATCATAAGAAGAATCACCCCAATCATGATCATTGAAACAAGTAATAGACATAGCAAAATTAGCATCCCCAAGCTTAGGGTTTTGCATGTAATTAACATAATTGACATTAATAGAATTTATAATAACATCATTGCAATCATGCTTTTCATTCAAGGAGCTATCGTGAATCACTTCATAAATTTCTTCTTTCAACATCACAATTTTCAGATTCATGAATTTCAAGCAAAACATCATAAAGATAATCTAGTGCACTCAACTCACTAGCAATTGGTTCATCATAATTGCATCTTTTAAAAAGATTATCATGTGGATGAGGATTGATATCAACAGATTTTTAGTAAGCGAAGATGCAAGCAAATAGAAGGCACATGGAAACACAAGCAAACGAAAAGACGAATGGAAGAAGGGCGATGAAAAGGGCAAGTCTTTTTGAAGATCGTTTTAGAAGTGGGGGAGAGGAAAACGAGAGGCGAATGGCGAATAATGTAATTCAAGAGATGAGAGTTCATGATGGTTTCTTGGTATGTCTTGACTTGGCGTAGATCTCCCCGGCAACGGCTCCAGAAATTCTTCCTACTACTTCTTGAGCTTCCGTTGGTTTTTCCTTGAAGAGGAAGTATTTCCCTCAGTTTGAGAACCAAGGTATCAATCCAGCAGGAGACCACGCACAAATCACCGAATACATGCACAAACAATCAAACAACTTGCACCCAACGTGATAAAGGGGTTGTCAATCCCTTCATGGTTATTTGCAAAGGTGAGATCTGATAGAGATAGATAAACAGTAAAGTAAATATTTTTGGTATTTTTGGTTTATAGATCTAAAAGTAAAAGATTACAAAAAAAGTAAATTGGAAACTAATATTGTAGATCGGAAACTTATATGATGGAAAATAGACCCGGGGGCCATAGGTTTCACTAGAGGCTTCTCTCAAGATAGCAAATAATACGGTGGGTGAACAAATTACTGTCGAGCAATTGATAGAAAAGCGCAAAGTTATGACGATATATAAGGCAATGATCATGAATATAGGCATCATGTCCATGTCAAGTAGACCGAAACGATTCTGCATCTACTACTATTACTCCACACATCGACCGACTCCTGCTTGCATCTAGATTATTAGATTCATGAAGAACAGAGTAACACATTAAGTAAGATGACATGATGTAGAGGAATTAACTCAAGCTATATGATGAAAACCCAATATTTTTATCCTCGATGGCAACAATACAATACATGCCTTGCTTCCCCTACTGTCACTGGGAAAGGATACCGCAACATTGAACCTAAAGCTAAGCACTTCTCCCATTGCAAGAAAAACCAATCTCGTTGGCCAAACCAAACCGATAGTTCGAACCGAATTACAAAGATATCAAATCATGCATAAAAGAATTCACTAAAGATTCAAATAATATTCATAGATAAGCTGATCATAAATCCACAATTCATCGGATCTTGGAAAACACATCGCAAAAAAGTATTACATCAAATAGATCACCATGAACATCGAGGAGAACATGGTATTGAGAATCAAAGAGAGAGAGAAGAATCCATCTAGCTACTAGCGATGGACCCATAGGTCTGTGGTAAACTACTCACGCTTCATCGGAATGGCAATAAAGTTGATGTAGAAGCCCTCCGTGATCGAATGCCCCTCCTTCAGGGTGCCTGAAAAGGTCCCTAGATGGGATATCACGGGTACAGAAGGTTGCGGTGGTGGAAAAGTGTTTTCGTGGATGCCTCTGGTGGTTTGGGGATATTTGGGAATATATAGATGAAAGAATTAGGTCAGGAGGGTCAAGGGGGGCCCACAAGGGTGGGGGCGCGCCCTACCCCCTGGGCGCGACCTCCGTCCTTGTGGCCGCCTCGTGGATCCCCCGACTTCATCTCCTAGTCTCTTGGTTTGCTTCTGGTCCAAGAAAAATCATCGCGAAGGTTTCATTCCGTTTGGTATTCCTTCTGTGCAAAACTCAAAAATAGGGAAAAACACGAACTCGCATTGGGCCCTAGGTTAATAGGTTAGTCCCAAAAATATTATAAAATAGCATATTAATGCATATAAAACATCCAAAACAGATAATATAATAGCATGGAACAATCAAAAATTATAGATACATTTGATACATCCATTTTGCATCATGCTTTTATATTGATATTTATTGAATTATGACCTATTATTACACATTATATCACAATACTTATGCCTTTTCTCTCTTATTTTATAAGGTTTACATGAAGAGGGAGAATGCCGACAGCTGGGATTCTAGACTGGAAAAGGAGCAAATATTAGAGACCTATTCCGCACAACTCCAAAAGTCCCGAAACTTCAGGGAGCGTGTTTTTGGAATATATAAAAAATATTGGGCGAAGAAAGAACCAGAGGGGGGCCACCAGCCAGCCACAAGGGAGGAGGACGCGCCCCCCATCCTTGTGGGCCCCCTGGTAGGCCTCCGATGCCCATCTTTGGCTATATGGTGTGTTTTGCCCAGAAAAAAATAGAAGGAAGCTTTCAGGATGAAGCGTCGCCGTCTTGAGGCGGAACCTGGGCAGAACCAATCTAGGGCTCCGACAGAGCTGTTCTGCCAGGGAAACATCCCTCCGGGAGGGGGAAATCATCGCCATCGTCATCTCCAATGACCCTCTCATCGAAAGGGGGTCAATATCTATCAACATATTCACCAGCACCATCTCCTCTCAAACCCTAGTTCATAACTTGTATTTGATCTTGGTCCCAAAACCTCAGATTGGTACCTGTGGGTTGCTAGTAGTGTTGATTACTCCTTGTAGTTGATGCTAGTTGGTTTATTCGGTGGAAGATCATATGTTCAGATCCTTAATGATAATTAATACTCCTCTGATTATGATTATAAATATGCTTTCTGGGTAGTTACGTTTGTTCCTGAGGACATGGGAGAAGGCTTGTTATAAGTAATCATCTGAATCTGGTATTCGGTCGATATTTTGATGAGATGTATGTTGTCTTTCCTCTAGTGGTGTTATGTGAACGCCAACTACATGACACTTCACCATTATTTGGGCCAAGGGGAAGGCATTGTGAAGTAATAAGTAGATGATCGGTTGCTAGAGTGACAGAAGCTTAAACCCTAGTTTATGCGTTGCTTCGTAAGGGGCTGATTTGGATCCATATGTTTCATGCTATGGTTTGGTTTATCTTAATTCTTCTTTCATAGTTGCGGATGCTTGCGAGGGGGGTTAATCATAAGTGGGAGGTCTATCCAACGAAGGGTAGCACCAAAGCATCGGTCCACCCACATATCAAATTATCAAAGTAACGAACGCGAATCATATGAGCATGATGAAAACTAACTTGACAACAATTCCCATGTGTCCTCGGGAGCGATTTGCTTTATATAAGAGTTTGTCCAGGCTTGTCCTTTGCTACAAAAAGGATTGGGCCACCTTGCTGCACCGTGTTTACTTTTTTTACTTGTTACCCGTTACGATTTACCTTATCACAAACTACCGCTTACCGATAATTTCAGTGCTTGAAGAGAATACCTTGCTGAAAACCACTTGTCATTTCCTTCTACTCCTCGTTGGGTTTGACACTCTTACTTATCGAAAGGACTATGATAGACACCCTATACTTGTGGGTCATCAAGACCCTTTTCTAGCGCTGTTGCCGGGGAGTGAAGCACCTTTGGTAAGAAAACATTTATATATTATGCTGAAATTTACTGTCACTTGTTACTATGGAAAATAATCCTTTGAGGGGTTTGTTCGGGGTATCTTCACCTCGACCGGAAGTACAATTAGCTACTGCTCAACCTACCGCACCTACTGAACATATTTATTATGAAATTCCTTTGGGTATGATAGAGAAACTGCTAGCTAATCCTTATGCAGGAGATGGAACATTACATCCCGATATGCACCTAATCTATGTGGATAAAGTTTGTGGATTATTTAAGCTTGCAGGTATGCCTGAGGATGTTGTCAAGAAGAAGGTATTCCCTTTATCTTTTGAGGGAAAGGCATTGACATGGTATAGGCTATTGGATGATATCGGATCATGGAACTACAACCGATTGAAATTGGAATTTCATCAGAAGTTTTATCCTATGCATCTGGTTCTTCGTGATCGGAATTATATATATATAATTTTTGGCCTCGTGAAGGAGAAATTATCGCTCAAGCTTGGGGGAGGCTTAAGTAAATGTTATATTCATGCCCCAACCATGAGCTCTCAAGAGAAATTATTATTCAAAAAATTTGTGCTCGGCTTTCTCATAATGATCGATCCATGCATGCTCGATACTTCTTGTACTGGTTCCTATATGAAGAAGGATATTGAATTCAAATGGGATTTATTGGAAAGAATTAAATGCAACTCTGAAGATTGGGATCTCTACAAAGGTAAAGAGCCATGTATAAACCTTAAGTTTGATTGTGTTAAATCTTTTATGGATACCGATGCTTTTCGTGATTTTAGCACTAAATATGGACTTGACTCTGAGATAGTAGCTTCTTTCTGTGAATCTTTTGCTACTCATGTTGATGTCCCTAAGGAGAAGTGGTTTAAATATCATCCTCCCATTGAAGTTAAAGTAGTTGAACCTATTAAAGTTGAAGAAACTATTATTTATAATGTTGATCCTATTGTTCCTACTGCTTATATTAAGAAACCACATTTTCCTGTTAGAATAAAGGATCATGCTAAAGCTTCAACTGTGAAAAGTAATATTAGACCACCCAATCCCTCTGAAAAAATTAAAGTTGAGCCTAGTATTGCTATGGTTAAAGATCTCTTGGTGGATAATATTGATGGGCATGTTATTTATTTCTGTGATGAAGCTGCTAGAATTGCCAAACCCGATAAAGATAAACATAGACCTGTTGTTGGCATGCCTATTTTTTCTGTTAAAATAGGAGATCATTGTTATCATGGCTTATGTGATGTGGGTGCTAGTGTGAGTGCAATTCCTTATAACTTATATAAAGAAATCATGAATGATATTGCACCTGCTGAGATAGAAGATATTGATGTTACTATTAAGCTTGCTAATTGAGATACTATATCACCAATTGGGATTGTTAGAGATGTTGAAATCTTGTGTGGGAAAATAAAATACCCTACTAATTTTCTTGTTCTCGGTTCCCCACAAGATAATTTTTGTCCCATTATATTTGGTAGACCTTTCTTGAATACTGTTAATGCTAAGATAGACTGCGAGAAAGATATTGTTACTTTTGGTTTAGGGGATATGTCTCATTATTTTAATTTCTCTCAATTTCGTAGACAACCCCATGATAAAGAATTGCCTAGTAAGGATGAAATTATTGGTCTTGCTTCTATTGTCGTGCCTCCTAATGATCCTTTAGAACAATATTTACTAGACCATGAAAATGGTATGTTTATGAATGAAAGAAGGGAAATAGATGAAGTATTCTTTAATCAAGGACCTATTTCGAAACACAATTTGCCTGTTCAAATCCTTGGGGATCCTCCTCCACCTAAGGGTGATCCCGTGTTTGAACTTAAACAATTACCTGATACTCTGAAATATGTTTATCTTGATGAAAAGAAGATATATCATGTTATTATTAGTGCTAACCTTTCAGAGCATGAAGAAAAGAAATTATTGAAAACTTTGAAGAAGCACGGTGCCGCTATTGGATATACTCTTGATGATCTTAAGGGCATTAGTCCCACTCTATGTCAGCACAAAATAAAATTGGAGAAGGATGCTAAACCGGTTGTTGATCATAAACGATGGTTAAATCCTAAGATGAAAGAAGTGGTAAGAAATGAAATACTAAAGCTTCTGGAGGCAGGTATAATTTATCATATTGTTGATACTCAATGAGTAAGTCATGTTCATTATGTCCCTAAGAAGGGAGGTATTACGGTTGTTCCTAATGATAGGAATGAATTGATTCCTCAAAGAATTGTTATAGGTTGTAGAATGGTAATTGATTTTCACAAATTAAATAAAGCTACTAGAAAAGATCATTACCCTCTACCTTTTATTGATCAAATACTAAAAAGATTATCCAAGCATACACATTTTTTCTTTCTAGATGGTTATTCTGGTTTCTCTCAAATACCTGTGTCAAAAGATGATCAAGAGAAAACCACTTTTACTTGCCCTTTTGGTACCTTTGCTTATAGACATATGTCTTTTGGTTTATGCAATGTAGCTGCTACCTTTCAAAGATGTATGACTGCTATATTCTCTGATTTCCGTGAAAAGATTGTTGAGGTTTTCATGGATGATTTCTCCGTTTACAGAACTTCTTTTGATGATTGCTTAAGAAACCTTGATCGAGTTTTGCAGAGGTACGAAGAAACTAATCTTGTATTGAATTGGGAGAAGTGCCACTTTATGGTTAATGAATATATTGTCTTGGGGCATAAAATTTCTGAAAGAGGTATTGAAGTTGATAAATCTAAAGTAGATGATATTGAAAAGATGCCGTTGTAACGCCCGGATAATCTTGCTACAGTAATCCCACGCTAATCATGCCATGTCATCCCGATTACTGTTGCTAAACATCCGTTAGTTCAAACCGCGTCAAATTCAAATTTAAAATTAATGTCAGCAATAAAAGTTTTCAAAAAATTGAAACAAAAATGTTCGGTGGTTGCCAAATATTACAAAGGTAATTATGGTGCAGCAAACACATTTTTATAAAATGTCTAAATAATTTAAAATGTTTAAAAACAGAAATGCAAATAGATAAAAACAAAACAGAAAAAAAGAGAACCCCCCTGGGCCGTGGCCCAACTGGGCCAACCCAACCGGCCCAGCCGGCCACCCCACCAGGCCGGCCCAACCACTCCCTCTCCCCATAAATCCCCACTCCCCCTATAACCCTAACCGCCCACTCCCCACTCGCCCCCACTCGC
Source organism: Triticum aestivum (assembly GCF_018294505.1). Taxonomy (NCBI): domain Eukaryota; kingdom Viridiplantae; phylum Streptophyta; class Magnoliopsida; order Poales; family Poaceae; genus Triticum; species Triticum aestivum. Next base: position 468,771,612 of record NC_057812.1, on the reverse strand, counting down.
TTCCCCCCCTCCTCCCCGATCCAGATCGGATCGAGGGAACGCACCCCCCCCGACGCCGCGCCCTTCGCCGCCGAACACCGTCGCCTCCCCGTCTCCTTCCCACGCCGGACCGCCTCCCTCGCCGGCCTGCTTCCCTCTACGCCGTCGTCCCCATCACCCCCTCAAGCCCCACTGCCCGTGCCCTACTCCTCCCCTGTGAGCTCCCCTCCCTCCTCTCACTGCCATGGCCGCGCCCTCTCCCCTCACGCTCGGCTCCATCCCGCGCCGCCTCGGAGCCGCCCACGCCAACCGCTACCGAGCTCCACTACCGCCGTCGCTGTTGCTCCGCTCACCGGCCGCGAGCGCTGCCCCGGGAGCCGCCTACGCCCGGCCACCATCGCCTCCGTCCCGCAGCGCCTGGCCGCGCCCACCAGGGCCGCCGTCGTCTGGGGCCGCCACTACTCCGGCGCCGTCCTCGCCCGGCCGTGCCACCGCGCCCGCTCTGCACCGCGGCTCGCCGCTCATGCCCCCCTCCCGCCTGACTCTTCGCTGCCTACGACGTGCCGTCTGCTTCGCGCCGCGGCCGCCGCCCCATTGCTGACCACCGGCTTGTGCTGCGCCGCCGCGCTGAATCCTTGCCGTGCCCGCTTGCTCCCCTCGCACCGCCCTCTCTCCGCGCCCAGCGCGAACCCTGCACGCGCCCCTGCCCTCCCGCGCGGCCGCCGTACTCGCCGTGGCCGCGCTCCGGCGACCACCCCGCCTCTGCAGCCTCACCTGCAACCCCCTGTTGGCTCGGGTGTGCGGGCACCCGGCGCCCGCCCCGTATCCACTGCCCAAAACCCGCTATGGACTCCCCTGGTCACAGAAACGGGGGCCCCACCCCACAGAACGTTTTTTGAAGAGAGAAAATAATTAAGATAAAAACAATTAATTTAATTAATTAATTAAATTAACTTAATTAATCCTGCTTAATTAACCTAATTAGCTAATTAACTTAATTAACTATCCTTAATTACCTAAAGCAGTCAATGACATGCGGGACCCACGCACCAGTTTGACCAAGTCAACTGACTGTTGACTGCTGACATCACCCTGATGTCATGCTGACATCATAATCGCATTTCCTAATTAAATTAATTCTGATAATTCTAAAAATGAATTAAAACTTTGAAAATTAATATAAAATAAACCGTAGCTCGGATGAAAAACCTTGTACATGGAAGTTGCTCAGAACGACGAGACGGATTCGAATACGCAGCCCGTTCATCCACCACGCATCCCTAGCATAGCAAACACGCAACTTTCCCCCTCCGGCTCCTCTGTACGAAAACGTGAAACACCGGGAATACTTTCCCGGATGTTTCCCCTTCACCGGTACCACCTCGTACCACATTAGGGCGCACCTAGCATCACGCTTTGTCATGTCATGCATCGTCATACATTTGTTTGCATTATATTTATTATTTCTTCCCCCTCTTCTCTCGCTAGACATCGAGACCGACGCCGCTGCTACCCAGTATGACTACGGTGTTGACGACCCCTCTCTCTTGCCAGAGCAATCAGGCAAGCCCCCCCTTTGATCACCAGATATCGCCTACTCTTTTCTCTATACTGCTTGCATTAGAGTAGTGTAGCATGTTACTGCTTTCCGTTATTCCTATCCTGATGCATAGCCTGTCCTTGCTACTACTGTTGTTACCATTACCTGCTATCCTACTGCTTAGTATAGGATGCTAGTGTTCCATCAGTGGCCCTACACTCTTGTCCGTCTGCCATGCTATACTACTGGGCCGTGATCACTTCGGGAGATGATCACGGGCATATAATATATACTTATACTGTTACATTACTTATGATACTGTTCAGAGATGGGGGCTGAAGGGGCAGGTGGCTCCATCCCGGTAGAGGTGGGCCTGGGTTCCCGACGGCCCCCGACGGTTACTTTGAGGCGGAGCGACAGGGCAGGTTGAGACCACCTAGGAGAGAGGTGGGCCTGGCCCTGGTCGATGTTCGTGGATACTTAACACGTTTAATGAGATCTTGGTATTTGATCTGAGTCTGGCTACTGGCCTATGCGCACTAACCATCTACGCGGGGACAGTTATGGGCACTCGACGTCGTGGTATCAGCCGAAGCACTTCGTGACGCCAGCGACTGAGCGACGCGTGCCGGGTTGGACTGCGTAACGTGACTTCCTTTGTAATGGAGGCTGCTAGGTCTGCTCTCCGGCCGCGTACGCAACGTGCAGGTGTGCTATGGGCGATGGGCCCAAACCCCTGTGCGCTTAGGTTTAGATCGGCGTGCTGGCCTCTCTGTTGTGCCTAGGTGGGGCTGCGACGTGTTGATCTTCCACGGTCGGGCATGACCTAGAAAAGTGTGTCCGGCCAAATGGGATCGAGCGTGTTGGGTTATGTGGTGCACCCCTGCAGGGAAGTTAATCTATTCGAATAGCCGTGATCTTCGGTGATAGGACGACTTGGAGTTGTACCTTGACCTTATGACAACTAGAACCGAATACTAAATAAAACACACCCTTCCAAGTGCCAGATACAACCGGTGATCGCTCTCTCACAGGGCGATGAGGGGAGGATCATTGGTTAGGATTATGCTATGCGATGCTACTTGAAGGACTTCAGTCTAGTCTCTTCTACATGCTGCAAGACGGAGGCTGCCAGAAGCGTAGTCTTCGAAAGGACTAGCTATCCCCCCTTATCCCGGCTTTCTGCAGTTCAGTCCACATATAATAGCCTTATTCCAGTTGATACCAATGCATACATATGTAGTATAGCTCCTTGCTTGCGAGTACTTTGGATGAGTACTCACGGTTGCTTTCTCCCTCTTTTCCCCCTATCCCTTCTACCTGGTTGTCGCAACCAGATGTTGGAGCCCAGGAGCCAGACGCCACCTTCGACGATGACTCCTACTACACCGGAGGTGCCTACTACTACGTGTTGCCCGCTGACGACGACCAGGAGTAGTTAGGAGGATCCCAGGCAGGAGGCCTGCGCCTCCTTCGATCTGTATCCCAGTTTGTGCTAGCCTTCTTAAGGCAAACTTGTTTAATTTATGTCTGTACTCAGGTATTGTTGCTTCCGCTGACTCGTCTATGATCGAGCTCTTGTATTCGAGCCCTCGAGGCCCCTGGCTTGTAATATGATGCTTGTATGACTTATTTTATTTGTAGAGTTGTGTTGTGATATCTTTCCGTGAGTCCTTGATCTTGATCATACACATTTGCGTGCATGATTAGTGTACGGTCAAATCGGGGGCGTCACAAGTTGGTATCAGAGCCGACTGCCTGTATGAATCCCCCTTCCACACTCCTTGGCCGAAGTTGAGTCTAGACATTACAAAATCTTTTACTAACATGGTTGTGTGCCTTACGGGCCCACATCGCCATCTGGGTGGTATTAGGCTCTTTTACTCCTCGATCCTTACTCTGGGACACTGAACTCTCTCCTACTCGGGTTAAACGATTTTACTAACTCTAACACTAGGATCTCGTGACCACGTTCACCCCAAAGTTGGATAAGCCCTAGTTATTCTTTAGAGTAGTATTTGAACATTATCCACATTGTCATTTGACTCCTATGAAAACATCTTTGTTTTCAGATGGAACCCACGAGGCAGGTCATGCGCCACACGACGGCCATTGGTGCCTCAGGATCACCTGCTGTGTTGGTTGAGATGATGACCTATCTGGGTTATCGCTGGCACCCTGAGTACACCGTCTATGAGGAGTATCAGGACTTCAACCAGGAGCAGTATCGTGCCATCGTCCACCTCTACTCTCGAGAGTATGACTCCACTACCGTGTTGCACACTGCTCATGGTGTTAGAGTGACCATCGACATGGCAGTCCACGATGCTGCTTATGCTGCTCTAACACGTCTTCGCGGAGAGTATCAGGAGTTGGACACCTCCCCCTTTAGGCACATTGCTATCGCATCTGATGTTGGTGCGGAGGGATACTACACTGCTGCCTACTCCACCGTCACCCGAGAGCCCTTCTACCATCAGAACCTGGTTCTGCATGCTGTTGGGCTGGATAGAGCTAACCAAGCTCTTTGCCACGAGTTGTACACCACCCGTCAGCACCTGTATCATGCTCTGACGTTGTTGCACCCCTCTGTCCGCTCTGGTGATTTGTCGCGTTCTGCGATCTACCCTGCCCGGACCGTGATGCCCCAGGGCGTCGGCTGGCCAGATGTGGGAGGCTACTCTCCTGCATTGGGCCCTCTCCTGCCACCTGCGCATCGGGTTCCGCACCAGAGTATCCGCGGACCCCAGGCTACTCGCGTGGAGGTCTTCCCTTCGCGTCACTACCAGCTGTCGGGCTACACCTACCTTCGCAGTACCGCATGGGACTGACGCAGACTTGCTTGTTAGTGTTAGATGCATTCGCCGCGAGCCTGTGTGCCGCCTATGATGTCTTAGCCTGTGTACCGAACTCTGTGTAAAGAACTCTATGCATGATCTCTTTTGTAAGATATGCCGACTACTATGTAGTATCTATCGTGCTGCTTTCGTTGTGCATGTTTCATCATGAATGATTCTTGTCTTTGCAAATTTCTCAATGCTGAACTACCATTGTTATATATTAGCAGGATGGTTAGACCAGGTGGTCGTGGTCGTGGTGGCAACGCCCCACCACCGCCTGAGTACATGGCTGGGATGATGCAACAGTTTGAGCTGAATTGTCAGTTCATGGAGAATATTATGGCTCAGTTTCCTCGCCCCAATATGAACCAGCGGCCAACCCAAGTGACTCTGCAAGATTTCATGCGCCTGAACCCAACTGTGTACCGCAGCTCAACTCAGCCTCTGGATGCTGATGACTGGCTCCGTGACATCACCTATGAGATGGAGTCTGCTGATGTAGCCCCTGCCAGCTATGTCACCTTTGCTTCCTTCTTCCTGAAGGGACCCGCGGCTCAATGGTGGGACAGCCACAGGCGTACTCTGCCAGCTGGAACAATCATCACCTGGCCAGACTTCCAAGCTGCCTTCCGTGCTCGCTTCATTCCTCAGGGAGTCATGGACCGGAAGAAACGTGAGTTCCGCAACCTCACCCAAGGCAACAAAACTGTGGAAGCTTACCAGCGGGAGTTTCTTGACTTGTCCCGCTATGCTGAAGAGGACATTGCAACTGATGCACGCAGACAGGAGAAGTTCCGTGATGGCCTTCAAGCTGACATCAAGCTCACACTTCTAGTGCATGACTTTGCTGATTTTGCCACTCTGGTGAACAAGGCCATCAATGTCGAAACTGGTCTGCAGGAATACCAGAGCTCTCACAGGCGCAACCGTGACACGGGCTCATCTTCGGGCCCGTCTTCGCAGAAGCGCAAGATATGGATTCCCAACAGCATGTACCAGCCGAATGCACCTGCCCCAAGGCAGACCTATGCTGCACCTCGTCTGCCTGCTCCTCCAACTAGGCAGCCAAGACTTCCAGCTCCACCACTACAAGCTCCTGTTCCCACTCCTAATAATGGTCTGTGCTACAAGTGTGGTCAACCAGGTCACCTTGCCAGGAACTGCAATCAGAATCAGAACCAACTGTCCTTTCCCGCAACTGGCCGTGGAAGCAACCAGCCCCGCAACAACAGTGCCAAGTCTTATGGTCATGTTCATGCCAACCACATTGATCTCAACGAAGCTCAAGACCAGCCTGCTACTATGATGGGTACACTCCTCGTAAATTCAGTACCAGCATCCGTTTTATTCGATTCAGGAGCATCGCATTCATTCATGTCAGAAGATTTTGCATACAAGCATGATGTTAAATGTGAGGAGATGAACACTTCGGTATTGGTAAAAACCCCTGTGGGACAATGTCAAACCTCACTAGTTGGCATCGATGTCCCCGTGGAAATTGAAGGGCTGGAATTATATGCCTCTCCCATTATCCTGAAGTCGTCTAACATCAACCTCATTCTGGGAATGGATTGGTTGAAAGCGCATACTGCTTCTATAGTTTGCGCCACTAAGGTCGTCCATCTGCTACACCCTTCTGACGAAATAATAGCTTACCAAGCTCATCTAGTTCAGAACGCCGAGGCACAACTTTATGTCTTGAATGCGTTGAACGCTGCACCACTCGAGGGCATTGAAAACATTCTCGTCGTTCGTGAATTCCAAGATGTCTTCCCAGAAGAACTTCCGGGGATTCCCCCTGCTAGAGCTGTCGAATTCGTCATCGACTTGAAACCCGGCACTACCCCTATAGCTAAACGACCCTACAAGATGCCGCCGCATGAACTTGTTGAGATTAAGGAGGAAATCGACAAATCTCTTGTCAAAGGTTTCATTCGCCCAAGTTGCTCTCCTTGGGGAGCACCTTCTCTCTTTGTTAAGAAGAAGGATGGGAGAAACCGATTAGTCCAAGACTACCGTCCTATAAACCAAGCTACCATTCAGAATAAATATCCTCTTCCTCGGATCAATGATCTTTATGATCAACTGGCTGGCTCATCAGTGTTCTCCAAACTTGACTTGAGGTTGGGTTACCACCAGATCCGTGTTCGTGAGGAGGACATCCCAAAAACCGCCTTCGTGACTCGGTATGGGTCATACGAGTACACCGTCATGTCATTCGGCTTAACGAATGCTCCCGCCACCTTCTCTCGTCTGATGAATTATATATTCATGGATTACCTCGACAAGTTCGTCGTGGTTTATCTGGACGATATCCTTGTATTTTCCAAGAATGAGGAAGAACATGCTGGACATTTGCGTCTTGTGCTGGAAAAACTTCGAGAGCATCAACTGTATGCTAAGTATTCCAAGTGTGTATTCTGGCTCCCCAAAGTAACCTATCTTGGGCATGTCATCTCCAAGAATGGTATTGCCGTCAACCCTGAACGAGTTCAGGCTATTCTCGATTGGACTCCTCCGAAGAATGTGAAGCAAGTCCGAAGTTTTCTCGGCCTCGCCAGCTATTGCCGTCGATTTGTCAAGAACTTCTCCAAGATTGCCAGGCCTCTGACTAATCTATTGCATAAGGGTGTCAAGTTCGAATGGACAGACAAGTGTCAGGAAAGTTTCCAGGCGCTCAAAGACAAGTTGACTTCTGCCCCGTGCTTGCTCCACCTGATACTAAGAAGGACTTCGTCATTTACTGCGACGCTTCCCGTCAAGGATTAGGTTGTGTCCTAATGCAAGAGCGCAGAGTGATTGCTTATGCCTCTCGTCAACTGCGCCCTCACGAAGAAAACTACCCAGTGCACGACCTCGAGCTTGCTGCTGTCATTCATTCACTGAAGCAGTGGTGACACTACCTTCTCGGTAATTGTTGCGAGATCTTCACCGACCACCAAAGTCTGAAGTATCTGTTTACTCAGCCAGATCTGAACCTCCGTCAGCAAAGATGGATGGAGACTGTTGCAGACTTTGACGTGGGTATATCATATACCCCCGGCAAGGCTAATGTAATGGTTGATGCCTTGAGCCGCAAGTCTTACTGCAACCACCTCCAGGTTCATAAAGTTCAGCCCTCGCTTGTCGAAGAATTTAGAAAGCTGAACCTCCATATTGTTCCTCCTGGAGCACTCGCTCCCCCTCCCCCGGAATTCCGCAAGATGAATCTTCTTGTTATTACTAAGGGTTCTCTAAATACCCTGACTGTCGTACCAGATCTCGTAGCTGGTATAAAGACTATTCAAGGTTATGACTCTGAAGTCCATAAGATTAAACGCCATCTAGCAGAAGGAAAGCCCTCATTCTTCACTATCGCCGACGATGGCGCCTTGTATTTCAAAGGCCGCCTAGTGGTACCATGTTCGAAGAAAAACCTGGATAAGACTAAAAGGGTTATGAAAGAAGCCCATGATACGCCTCTGTCCATCCATCCTGGTAGTACAAAGATGTACCAGGATATTCGTCAAAGATTCTGGTGGTCTAATATGAAGCAGGACATTGCTCGTTATGTTGCTGAGTGTGACGTTTGTCGCCGAATCAAAGCAGAGCATCAAAGGCCTGCTGGAACTCTGCAACCTATCTCTATTCCTGAATGGAAATGGGACCATGTTGAAATGGACTTCGTCACTGGATTTCCCAAATCGCAGAAAGGTAATGATGCTATTCTTGTCGTCATTGACCGGCTTTCCAAAGTTGCACATTTTCTGGCGGCCAAAGAGACAATCACTGCTAGTCAGCTTGCTACTCTCTACATGGCCAGAATTGTTTCACTTCATGGTATTCCACTGGTTATCAGTTCAGACCGTGGCAGCTTATTCACTTCAAGATTCTGGGCAAGTTTCCAAGAAGCTATGGGGACTCATCTGTCGTTCAGTACTGCGTTTCATCCTCAGTCGCAAGGACAGGTTGAACGTGTCAACCAAGTTCTCGAAGACATGCTTCGAGCTTGTGTAATCTCATTCGGCAAGAAATGGGAGGAATCTCTTCCATATGCCGAGTTCTCTTATAATAATAGCTATCAAGCTAGTCTGAAGATGTCCCCCTTCGAAGTGCTATATGGACGAAAGTGTCGAACCCCTCTGAACTGGTCAGAAACTGGGGAACGTCCACTCTTCGGTCCGGATATTATCCAACAGGCCGAAGAACAAGTTCGCATTATTCGCGAGAATCTCAAGACTGCTCAGTCACGTCAGAAAAGTCAGTATGACCGTCATCACCAAGACATGGTCTACCAACCTGGCGAAAAGGCTTATCTTCGAGTTACACCAATGAAGGGTGCACACCGCTTCGGGATCAAAGGAAAGCTAGCTCCCCGCTATATCGGCCCCTTCACTATTCTCGAAAGGCGTGGAAAGGTGGCATATCAACTGGAGCTTCCGCCGAACCTTTCTCAGGTTCACGATGTGTTCCACGTGTCACAACTCCGACGCTGCTTCAAGGACCCAATCCGAGCAGTGGATCATGAAGTGCTTGAATTGCAACAAGACCTCTCCTATAAAGAGCATCCGGTCCGCATTCTCGACCAAGCTGAACGCCGCACACGTCAGAAGGCGATCAAGTTCCTCAAGGTCCAGTGGTCGAATCACTCTGAAGACGAAGCCACCTGGGAACGCGAGGATCGTCTTCGTGATGAATACCCCGCACTGTTTCCTTCTATCTCCTAAATCTCGGGACGAGATTTCTTGTAGTGGAGGAGATTTGTAACGCCCGGATAATCTTGCTACAGTAATCCCACGCTAATCATGCCATGTCATCCCGATTACTGTTGCTAAATGTCCGTTAGTTCAAACCGCGTCAAATTCAAATTTAAAATTAATGTCGACAATAAAAGTTTTCAAAAAATTGAAACAAAAATGTTCGGTGGTTGCCAAATATTACAAAGGTAATTATGGTGCAGCAAACACATTTTTATAAAATGTCTAAATAATTTAAAATGTTTCAAAACATAAATGCAAATAGATAAAAACAAAACAGAAAAAAGAGAACCCCCCCTGGGCCGTGGCCCAACTGGGCCAACCCAACCGGCCCAGCCGGCCACCCCACCAGGCCGGCCCAACCACTCCCTCTCCCCATAACTCCCCACTCCCCCTGTAACCCTAACCGCCCACTCCCCACGCGCCCCCCACTCGCTTCCCCCCTCCTCCCCGATCCAGATCGGATCGAGGGAACGCACCCCCCCCCCCCGACGCCGCGCCCTTCGCCGCCGAACACCGTCGCCTCCGCGTCTCCTTCCCACGCCGGACCGCCTCCCTCGCCGGCCTGCTTCCCTCTACGCTGTCGTCCCCATCACCCCCTCGAGCCCCACTCCCCGTGCCCTACTCCTCCCCTGTGAGCTCCCCTCCCTCCTCTCACTGCCATGGCCGCGCCCTCTCCCCTCACGCTCGGCTCCATCCCGCGCCGCCTCGGAGCCACCCACGCCAACCGCTACCGAGCTCCACTGCCGCCGTCGCTGTTGCTCCGCTCACCGGTCGCGAGCGCTGCCCCGGGAGCCGCCTACGCCCGGCCACCATCGCCTCCGTCCCGCAGCGCCTGGCCGCGCCCACCAGGGCCGCCGTCGTCTGGGGCCGCCCCTACTCTAGCGCTGTCCTCGCCCGGCCGTGCCACCGCGCCAGCTCTGCACCGCGGCTCGCCGCTCGTGCCCCCCGCCTGACTCTTCGCTGCCTGCGCCGTGCCGTCTGCTTCGCGCCGCGGCCGCCGCCCCAGTGCTGACCATCGGCTTGCGTTGCGCCACCGCACTGACCCCTTGCCGTGCCCGCTTGCTCCCCTCGCACCGCCCTCTCTCCGCGCCCAGCGCGAACCCTGCACGCGCCCTTGCCCTCCCGCGCGGCCGCCGTACTCGCCGTGGCCGCGCTCCGGCGACCACCCCGCCTCTGCAGCCTCGCCTGCAACCCCCTGTTGGCTCGGGTGTGCCGGCACCCGGCGCCCGCCCCGTATCCACTGCCCCGTATCCACTGCCCAGAACCCGCTATGGACTCCCCTGGTCACAGAAACGGGGGCCCCACCCCACAGAACGTTTTTTTAAGAGAGAAAATAATTAAGATAAAAACAATTAATTTAATTAATTAATTAAATTAATTTAATTAATCCTGCTTAATTAACCTAATTAGCTAATTAACTTAATTAACTATCCTTAATTACCTAAAGCAGTCAATGACATGCGGGACCCACGCGCCAGTTTGACCAAGTCAACTGACTGTTGACTGTTGACATCACCCTGATGTCATGCTGACATCATAATGGCATTTCCTAATTAAATTAATTCTGATAATTCTAAAAATGAATTAAAACTTTGAAAATTAATATAAAATAAACCGTAGCTCGGATGAAAAAACCTTGTACATGGAAGTTGCTCAGAACGACGAGACGGATTCGAATACGCAGCCCGTTCATCCGCCACGCATCCCTAGCATAGCAAACACGCAACTTTCCCCCTCCGGCTCCTCTGTACGAAAACGTGAAACACCGGGAATACTTTCCCGGATGTTTCCCCCTTCACCGGTACCACCTCGTACCGCATTAGGGCGCACCTAGCATCACGCTTTGTCATGTCATGCATCGTTATGCATTTGTTTGCATTATATTTATTGTTTCTTCCCCCTCTTCTCCCGCTAGACATCGAGACCGACGCCGCTGCTACCCAGTACGACTACGGTGTTGACGACCCCTCTCTCTTGCCAGAGCAACCAGGCAAGCCCCCCCTTTGATCACCAGATATCGCCTACTCTTTTCTCTATACTGCTTGCATTAGAGTAGTGTAGCATGTTACTGCTTTCCGTTATTCCTATCCTGATGCATAGCCTGTCCTTGCTACTACTGTTGTTACCATTACCTGCTATCCTACTGCTTAGTATAGGATGCTAGTGTTCCATCACTGGCCCTACACTCTTGTCCGTCTGCCATGCTATACTACTGGGCCGTGATCACTTCGGGAGGTGATCACGGGCATATAATATATACTTATACTGTTACATTACTTATGATACTGTTCAGAGATGGGGGCTGAAGGGGCAGGTGGCTCCATCCCGGTAGAGGTGGGCCTGGGTTCCCGACGGCCCCCGACGGTTACTTTGAGGCGGAGCGACAGGGCAGGTTGAGACCACCTAGGAGAGAGGTGGGCCTGGCCCTGGTCGATGTTCGCGGATACTTAACATGTTTAACGAGATCTTGGTATTTGATCTGAGTCTGGCTACTGGCCTATACGCACTAACCATCTACGCAGGGACAGTTATGGGCACTCGATGTCGTGGTATCAGCCGAAGCACTTCGTGACGCCAGCGACTGAGCGACGCGTGCCGGGTTGGACCGCGTAACGTGACTTCCTTTGTAATGGAGGCTGCTAGGTCTGCTCTCCGGCCGCGTACGCAACGTGCAGGTGTGCTATGGGCGATGGGCCGAGACCCCTGTGCGCTTAGGTTTAGACCGGCGTGCTGGCCTCTCTGTTGTGCCTAGGTGGGGCTGCAACGTGTTGATCTTCCGCGGCCGGGCATGACCCAGAAAAGTGTGTCCGGCCAAATGGGATCGAGCGTGTTGGGTTATGTGGTGCACCCCTGCAGGGAAGTTAATCTATTCGAATAGCCGTGATCTTCGGTAACAGGACGACTTGGAGTTGTACCTTGACCTTATGACAACTAGAACCGGATACTAAATAAAACACACCCTTCCAAGTGCCAGATACAACCGGTGATTGCTCTCTCACAGGGCGACGAGGGGAGGATCATCGGTTAGGATTATGCTATATGATGCTACTTGAAGGACTTCAGTCTACTCTCTTCTACATGCTGCAAGACGGAGGCTACCAGAAGCGTAGTCTTCGAAAGGACTAGCTATGCCCCCTTATCCCGACTTTCTGCAGTTCAGTCCACATATAATAGCCTTATTCCAGTTGATACCAATGCATACATATGTAGTATAGCTCCTTGCTTGCGAGTACTTTGGATGAGTACTCACGGTTGCTTTCTCCCTCTTTTCCCCCTATCCCTTCTACCTGGTTGTCGCAACCAGATGTTGGAGCCCAGGAGCCAGACGCCACCTTCGACGATGACTCCTACTACACCGGAGGTGCCTACTACTACGTGTTGCCCGCTGACGACGACCAGGAGTAGTTAGGAGGATCCCAGGCAGGAGGCCTGCGCCTCCTTCGATCTGTATCCCAGTTTGTGCTAGCCTTCTTAAGGCAAACTTGTTTAACTTATGTCTGTCCTCAGATATTGTTGCTTCCGCTGACTCGTCTATGATCGAGCTCTTGTATTTGAGCCCTCGAGGCCCCTGGCTTGTAAAATGATGCTTGTATGACTTATTTTATTTGTAGAGTTGTGTTGTGATATCTTCCCGTGAGCCCTTGATCTTGATTGTACACATTTGCGTGCATGATTAGTGTACGGTCAAATCGGGGGCGTCACTGTCGTGTCCTAAAGATATCAAAGGTATAAGAACTTTCCTTAGTCATGCTGGTTTTTATGGGAGGTTTATTAAAGACTTCTCTAAAAAATTTAGGCCCCTCACTAGTCTCTTGCAAAAAGATGTTCCTTTTGTTTTTGATGATGATTGTGTAGAAGCCTTTAAAATACTTAAGAAAGCCTTGATTTTTGCACCTATTGTTCAACCACCTGATTGGAAGTTACCCTTTGAAATTATGTGTGATGCTAGTGGTTATGCTATTGGTGTTGTTCTAGGACAAAGAGTTGATAAGAAATTAAATGTTATTCAGTATGCTAGTAAAACTCTAGATAATGCCCAGAGAAATTATGCTACCACTAACAAAGAATTTTGAGCAGTTGTATTTGCATGTGATAAGTTCATACCTTATAATGTTGATTCCAAAGTAACAGTTCACACTGATCATGCTGCTATTAAATATCTTATAGAAAAGAAAGATGCTAAACCTAGACTTATTAGATGGGTTCTCTTGCTACAAGAATTTGATTTGCATATTATTGATAGAAAGGGAGCTAAGAACCCCATTGCAGACAACTTGTCTAGGTTAGAAAATGTTCTTGATGACCCACTGCCTATTGATGATAGCTTTCCCGATGAACAATTAAATGTCATAAATACTTCTCATAGTGCTCCATGGTATGATAATTATATTGTTGCTAAATTTATACCACATAGTTTCACATACCAACAAAAGAAAAAGATCTTTTATGATTTAAGACATTACTTTTGGGACTGATGGTGGTTCACATTTTATTCATGGTGCTTTTCGTAAAATGCTTGCTAAGTATGATGTCAATCATAGAATTGCATCTCCATATCATCCTCGGTCTAGTGGTCAAATAGAGTTGAGCAATAGAGAGATTAAATTAATTTTGCAAAAGACTGTTAATAGATCTAGAAAGAATTGGTCTAAGAAACTTGATGATGCTTTGTGGGCTTATAGAACTTCTTATAAGAATCCTATGGGTATGTCTCCATATAAAATGGTTTATGGAAAAGCATGTCACTTACCTCTTGAGCTAGAACATAAGGCATATTGGGCTATTAAAGAGCTCAATTATGTTTCCAAAATTGCTGGTGAGAAGAGGTTATTTGACATTAGCTCGCTAGATGAATGGAGAACCCAAGCCTATGAGAGTGCCAAGTTGTTTAAAGAAAAAGCTAAAAGATGGCATGAGAAAATGAGACAAAGGCATGAGTTCAATGTAGGTGATCATGTTTTGCTATACAACTCTCGTTTAAGATTTTTTGCAGGAAAGCTTCCCTCTAAGTTGGAAGGTCCTTACATTATCGAGGATTTCTATTGTTCCGGTGCCATAAAAATAAACAACACCGAAGGCAGAAACCCGAAGGTGGTAAACGGTCAAAGAATCAAACATTATATCTCAGGTACTCCCATAAATGTGGAGACCAATATAATTGATACCGTAACCCCGGAGGAGTACATAAGGGACACTTTCCAGAACGTTTCAGACTCCGAAAAGGAATAGGTATGTGGTACGGTAAGTAAACCGACTCCAAAACATTTCCAATGATAATTTTTCTCTGTTTTGGAATATTTAAAAATTTAGGAAAATTAAAAGTAGTCTGGAAGAGACACGAGGCCACCAGAAGGGTGGAGGGCGCACCCTACCCCCTGGGCGCGCCCCCCGTCCTTGTGGCCACCCCGTGTGAACTCTGGACCCCGTTTTCTTGCACGATACTTCTTTTGGTCGGTAAAAATTCATTATATAATATCCCGAAGGTTTTGACCACCATACCACGACAATATCCCCTGTTTTTGTTTCGAGCTGTTTTTCTGATAGATCTAGATCACCATGACGTCTCCAAGCGCCCCCAAGGACAAGTTTTTCGAGAAGGTCATCAACCCCTACCTTGTGGAGGTGCCGCGACACCCTCAAGCCATTGAGATGCGTGAGTAGGTGCTGTACATCCGCGATGTTGAGGGGCCGAAGAAGACCGGAAGCGTGGAGACAAGACTCAAAGCAATGGAGTACCAAGTTTTCAAGTGTCAAGGGATGCTGGAACGTGGACTCAACGCCAACCACATGATGATCACGGAGTTCACCAACAAGCACAAGCTGGACCCCAAGAGCATTAAGGAGGCCATCTTCAGGCTTCATGAGAAAATCGAGCACCTCCAAGCCCAGATCTATGACCTGCAAAACCAAAACTATGAGTAGGAATATAGATTCAAGAGGATGAGTTTGGCTACATATTCGAGGATCTTGGAGACCCGCTCATCTTTCTATGATGGTGAGCCTATGCCTTGGAAGATGGACGACAAACCTGCTTCATCAACAACTCCATCATCACCCCCTCCGAAGAAAGAGATCTAAGTACATGGGTATGGGCACTCCCCTTGGCAACTACAAAGCTTGGGGGAGGTGCCCCGGTATCTTATCATCACCACATCTTTATCTTTATCGTTTTTCTTAGTTCGATCCTTTTGGTTATATCTTGATCTAGTATAATAAAGTTTTTAGTATGCTCTAGCTTTGAGTTTTGTTTCGATCTCTATCTATGTAATCGAGTCCTTGAGATATATAATAAAGAGTAGTTTTGAGTAAAGGGCTTTGCTTTCTTGCTATGATCTTGATGGAATAAAATAAAAGAAAGAATAAAAAGATCATATATTGATCTTATGGAGAGTAATAACTTCACATATAAAGATTATGATGAATAAAAGTTGTTGAGAGTTGACAAACCTAGTTTTGATCATTGTTGCAATTAATAGGAAGTAATAAAGAAATAGAGGTTCACATATAAATATACTATCTTGGACATCTTTTGTAATTGTGAGCACTCATTAAAATATGACATCCTAAAATGTTGATGTCGGTGTCAAAACCGGCGGATCTCGGGTAGGGGGTCCCGAACTGTGCGTCTAAGGCGAATGGTAACAGGAGGCAGGGGACACGATGTTTACCCAGGTTCGGGCCCTCTTGATGGAGGTAATACCCTACGTCCTGCTTGATTGTTCTTGATGATATGAGTATTACAAGAGTTGATCTACCACGAGATCGTAGAGGCTAAACCCTAGAAGCTAGCCTATGGTATGATTATATCTCGTCCTACAGACTAAACCCTCCAGTTTATATAGACACCGGAGGGGGCTAGGGTTACACATAGTCGGTTACAAGGGAGGAGATCTACATATCCAGATTGCCTAGCTTGCCTTCCATGCCAAGGAGAGTCCCATCCAGACACGAGACGAAGTCTTCAATCTTGTATCTTCATAGTCCAACAGTCCGACCAAATGATATAGTACGGCTGTTCGGAGACCCCCTAATCCAGGACTCCCTCAGTAGCCCCTGAACCAGGCTTCAATGACGATGAGTCCGGCGCGCAGATTTGTCTTCGGCATTGCAAGGCGGGTTCCTCCTCCGAATACTCCATAGAAGATTTTGAACCCGAGGATAGTGTCCAGCTCTGCAAAATAAGTTCCACACACCATCGTGGAGAGAATAATATTTCCACAAATCTAATCTGCTGACACGTTTTGACAGCACGACATCATGTCATGGCCCGGCCATTATTCGAACCATTTTTCTCAACCAGCACCGCACATATCGCGAGGCGGTTTTCTTGACACGTCTTGTCAAAGCAGAGATCGTGTCCCCCTTATTACGCGATTCTCATCAATACGGACGTGGGTAACCCAACTGTGCCATCAATTACAGCGTTTGGGGAATAAGCGATTTTACCAGGCAAGTGGGGAGGTGCATCGCCTCTTCCACCCCTATAAAGGGACAAGGATTCTTCCTTTTTTACCCACGCCTTCTTCCTCCTTGCTTACCCATTCTCGTACACTCGAGCTCCAGCGCCCAAGTTCGCGTCTTTCTTGTCAAACCACTCCAAGCATGTCCGGGGCAGGAGGCAAGTGGATGGTCTCCTCCGTCACGGAGGAGAACATCACAAAGTTACGGGAAGCCAGATATCTGGCCGCGGATATCGCGCACTGACTGCCAGATGCAGGGCAGCTCATCCCTACGCTCGAACCCCATGAGAGGGTAGTTTTTCTTACCCACTTCATCCGCGGACTGGGATTTCCCCTCCACCTTTTTGTCCGCGGGCTCATGTTCTACTACGGGCTGGATTTTCATGATCTGGCTCCCAATTTCATCCTCAACATCTCGGCGTTTATCGTCGTGTGCGAGGCCTTCCTCTACATTAGGCCCCACTTCGGCCTGTGGCTGAAGACCTTCAATGTTAAACTGAAGGTGGTTGTCAGCCAGCAAGCAAGGTGCGGAGGCGCCATGGTGGGCAAAATGCCTAACGTCACCTGGCTTGAAGGCTCCTATGTGGAGACCATAAAGGGGTGGCAATCGGGGTGGTTCTACTTAACCGAGTCGCGTGACACCAACTGGGTGGCGGCCCCCAAATTTCGATCCAAAATCCCCACGCGGCTCGCTTCTTTGAAAGAGAAGGGCCTGTCCTGGGGTTCTTCGGTAGAGCTGACCGGACTCCAGACCTGCATCAGGAACATGATGAGCAAGAAAATCAAACTCGTCAATGTGGTCCAGGTCATGCTCTTCCGCTGGATTCTCTCGTGTGAACGACGGGCATTTAATTTGTGGGAGTTCGACCCGGCCCAGCACCAGACGCTGCGAGAGCTCTATGACACGATGCACAAGGACGTTTGGAGGGTGCTGTTCAAGGGCGCCGAGGTACCTCCTTACCTCACCGAGGACCGCGGACTCAACGCAAAGCGCCATGCCAATCCGGTAAGTTCTTGTATCTCACAGGGTATTTATTTGCCCCATTTAAATGATGTGTGGGATCTAAGCTCCCATGCCATTAACAGGACTGGATAAAGACAGCGGAGCAGCTCAATTGCCCAGCCCCCCTGCCTGAAGATCCCGTAGATGCTCTCCTAACATAGATGCTGGCTCCGGCACCTTACGAGGTGCCGGCGAAGAAGACCAAGAAGAAGGCCACGGGGACCCGAAAGGGTCCCTGCGCAAGGTTGTATCGGACTCATCGTCCGATGACTCCAACGCGCACTTCTCCCACGAAAACGAGGAGGAGGAGGAGGAAAGTTCTCTCCCCCCCAGCCGGGGAAGACAAGAAAAGGAAGTCCGACCCAACCGGGGAGGCCGAAGGGTCCAAGAAGGGAAGGACCCTCCCTCTGGACTGCTCCACGATGGCCGCCTACAGCGGCGATGAGTGGCTACCTAGGGTCAAGCCCCTGGCGAAGTCATAAGTATCCGGAAATCATAGTAATTCATTGTATGTTTTATTGCACTGCTTCTCCTCATGCCGAACATGATTGTGCAGTCCGTCCCAAGCTCATCTCGACGTATCTTCATCGAGCGGTTCTTGGACTCGTCGGATATGAACATCAGTTCTCTTCCGACCGCCTCCACCCCTTGCCCTATGGACAACGTTGAGGTGTTGTCTCGAAAGGCACCGAGCCGAGGGGAGGTGGTCCTGGGGGCGCCTCAAGGCGACCTCCCGGACCCTGGGCGCAAAGGGAGCAAAACTCCCTCGGGCTCCGAGTTCAGCACCCAGCCGGACACTGCGCCGGAACCGTCGATGGTTCCGGACTCCGGCAGGCAATCCCCCGTTAAGGGGGGCCAGCCGCCCGTGCCGGTGTCCTCTGTCCAGCCAGAGGCACCGGACAACTTGCTGGAAGCGCTTCGCAGCGCCTCCATCGATGAAGAGCGCCGCACTATCATGAGTGCGGTGATCGAGAACGTTCAGTCCGCCAAAAACAGACTGACGGAAGCTTGCGCCAGCCTCCTAATAGGCTTTGAGGTAAGCAATCAAAATATAAGAAAATATTACCGCATAGATAGTAGCCCCTGATGCTCTGTTCGGCGTTCGAGAAGAAAGGCCGAATAGAGGATCAAATGATGACTCAGGAGTCTAATCAGAATATGTCTATGTGTATGTGCAGGCTTCACTGCTGGCCACTGCCGCACGTACTGCGGAGGTCTCTGCACTGAAGTAGGACCTAGAGCGGTCTAGGAACGAGCTCGGACTTATCAAGAGGCAGCTCGAGGAGAGCAAAGGTAAGCAATACCTTGTCTACGCTTTGAAAAGAAGTTCGGTTGTAAAATAATAGGATCATCATGAATTTGCAAGGGGCCATGACCGAAGTGGCGGCCCTGAAGAAGGCGTTGTCCGAGGCCGAGAACAAAGCGGCCAAGGAGCGCCTTGAGCGGGAAAAGCAAGAAGCCCGAGTAGGCGAGGTGCAACAAGAGCTCGAGGCTCTCGCCAAAAAACATGAGTCCTTGGAGCTTGACTCTAAGACGCGAGAGTCCGAGCTCGCGCAAGCGCTTGAAAGTGCCCGGAGCACCAAGGCTGAAGCCCACAAGGCCCTCCAGGAGATTGATGCAGTGAAGAAGATAGCAGCGGGTAAGGCATTCATTATGCAAAGCAAGCATGTGAAGGAAACTTTCCTTTTTTTACCCGAGTTCGGAGCTCTCCATGAGCGTTTGCATATCTTCTCCGCAGTGTACTGGATGCCACAGAGTTTTATCAAGCTGAGGAGGGGAGCTCGACAGAAAACTTGTTCTGGTCTCAGTATACTGGGACCGAACACCCAATGCCCTTGAGCGACCAGCTGAAGCAATTGGTCGAGCTTCACAAGGCGGCCGAACAGGCCATGAGGGGCCTTATAGTCTGGATGTGGCCTGGCGAGCCCCTGTCCGGCAGCTACTTCGGTCTGGTGAGGCGGCTTGTGGAGGCCTGCCCACGGCTTGAAGTCATAAAGCGGTCCGTCTGCATCGAGGGTGCGCGCAGGGCTTTTGCCCGGGCGAAGGTGTACTGGGCGAAGCTGGACGCTGCGAAGCTGGTGAAGGAGGGGCCGCCGGAGGGCAAGGAGCATTGCTGCCCCGAGATGTATTATGAGAGTGTCCTGAAGGGTTCCCGCCTTGTGGCGGATGAATGCGCCAAGGATGTAATTTTTGAGTGAACATGTTCATGTGATCCTGTAGTGTGAAACGAGTTCAACTGCGCTATGCAATGCTTTTTTAATTTAAAATATTACCTTCTGTGCGGCCGTTTATAAATCTAAGAGTTGGCCAGTCATCGGCTTCTGCCCCCATGTAACTAGTACTGGGGTGTTCGGGATAAACCTGAGCACTCTTTACCCCAATTTTGGGTCCTTCAAGGGAGGTGTTCAGCGCAACGAACCAGGCAATCGGACTATAAGGCTTTATCACTCTCACTTAGCCATAGAAGTCTACAATTTTAAATTTTGGCGAAGCCCCTAGTATTCGACAGGCCGAATTTGGGGTGCTATACACGCCTAAGCCGAACAAGGCCGACTCCTCGCCCGAAGCGGAAAAAGTCTTTAAGGACTTGAGACCTCTCGAACAGCGACCAGTCTCTCGCCTTATCATGACAGTCAGTTTTCGGCTTTCTCTACTGAGGTGCTCGTCCGGAAGAACCGGGACACAATCACAGTAGTTCTCCCACCGCTACCTTAGCCGATATAGCGGAACGTAAGGTACCAAAGCATGGGAGCCGGGCAAACCCAACTATTGACCCAAGACATGATTCGGAGCTGATGCATATAGTGCTATAAGTTTGGGGTGTTGCACTGTCGAAAGTGTTCAGACTTCTCACGCCGTATTATGGGGTAAAAAAAAGCCCCTGGCGTACTGACCGTACCCGAATGTACGGGTGCGGATTGTCGCAAATGGGCGGATTGTCGCAAATGGACATATAAAAAAGGATAAGTAATGCAATAATAGACTAATGATATGCATTGTTATTTAAATAATACGTCGAAGCGTACTCGTACAAGTAGTGCAATAAGCAGAAAGTAGGACTATTCAAAATGCCCTATACATGGGCAAGCTGCGTATGGATAGTAGAAAGCGGGTATATCAATTATTGTTAGAGACCACCTGGGGGTTCCCGTGTACGTCTTAGCTTCGTGCCGCCTTGGTTGTTCCTTCCCGTAATGTGTTTGGCAACCGTACTGCCAGAAAGGGCTTCTAGAGAGTTATGCCCTGATGTCTACTACACAACCTTCTTCTTGTAGATGTTGTTGGGCCTCCAAGTGTAGAGGTTTGTAGGACAGTAGCAAATTTCCCTCAAGTGGATGACCTAAGGTTTATCAATCCGTAGGAGGCGTAGGATGAAGATGGTCTCTCTCAAGCAACCCTGCAACCAAATAACAAAGAGTCTCTTGTGTCCCCAACACACCCAATACAATGGTAAATTGTATAGGTGCACTAGTTCAGCGAAGAGATGGTAATACAAGTGGTATATGGATGGTAGATAAAGGTTTTTGTAATCTGAAAATATAAAAACAGCAAGGTAACTAATGATAAAAGTGAGCATAAACGGTATTGCAATGCGTTGAAACAAGGCCTAGGGTTCAAACTTTCACTAGTGCAAGTCCTCTCAACAATAATAACATAATTGGATCACATAACTATCCCCCAACATGCAACAAAGAGTCACTCCAAAGTCACTAATAGCGGAGAACAAACGAAGAGATTATGGTAGGGTACGAAACCACCTCAAAGTTATTCTTTCCAATCAATCCGTTCGGCTATTCCTATAAGTGTCACAAACAGCCCTAGAGTTCGTACTAGAATAACACCTTAAGGCACAAATCAACTAAAACCCTAATGTCACCTAGATACTCCAGTGTCACCTCAAGTATCCGTGGGTATGATTATACGATATGCATCACACAATCTCAGATTCATCTATTCAACCAACACATAGAACCTCAAAGAGTGCCCCAAAGTTTCTACCGAAGAATCACGACGAAAACGTGTGCCAACCCCTATGCATAGGTTCATGGGCGGAATATGCAAGTTCATCACCAAAACATACATCGAGTGAATCACGTGATATCCCATTGTCACCACAGATACGCACGGCAAGACATACATCAAGTGTTCTCAAATCTTTAAAGACTCAATCCGATAATATCACTTCAAAGGGGAAACTCAATCCATTACAAGAGAGTAGAGGGGGGGGGACATCATAGGATCCAAATATAATAGCAAAGCTCGCGATACATCATGATCGTATCACCTCAAGAACATGAGAGAGAGAGAGAGATCAAACACATAGCTACTGGTACATACCCTTAGCCCCGAGGGAGAACTACTCCCTCCTCGTCATGGAGAGCACTGGGATGATGAAAATGGCCACCGGAGAGGGATTGCCCCCTCCGGCAGGGTGCCGGAACGGGTCTAGATTGGCTTTCGGTGGCTACGGAGGCTTCTGGTGGCGGAACTCCCGATCTATTGTGCTCCCGGATGTTTTTAGGGTATATGGAGATATATAGGCGGAAGAAGTACGTCAGGGGGGCCACGAGGGGCCCACGAGGATGGAGGGCGTGCCCCCTACCTCGTGGATCCCTCGTTTCTTCCCTGACGTGCACTCCAAGTCTATCCGGTTGCTTTCCTTCCAAAAATAAGTTCCGTGAAGTTTCAGGTCAATTGGACTCCGTTTGATTTTCCTTTTCTGCGATACTCTAAAACAAGGAAAAAACAGAAACTGGCACTGGGCTCTGGGTTAATAGCGTAGTCCCAAAAATCATATAAATGCATATAAAACATCCAAGGTTAACAATATAATAGCATGGGACAATCAAAAATTATAGATACGTTGGAGACGTACCAGCATCCCCAAGCTTAATTCCTGCTCGTCCTCAAGTAGGTAAATGAGAAAAACAGAATTTTTGATGTGGAATGCTACCTAACATATTTATCCATGTAGTTCTCTTTATTGTGGCAAGAATATTCAGATCCATAAGATTCAAGACAAAATTTTAATATTGACATAAAAATAATAATACTTCAAGCATACTAACCAAGTAATCATGTCTTCTCAAAATAACATGGCCAAAGAAAGCTATCCCTACAAAATCATATATTCTGGCTATGCTCCATCTTCACCACACAACATATTTAAATCATGCACAACCCCGATGACAAGCCAAGCAATTGTTTCATACTTTTGATGTTCTCAAACTTTTTCAATCTTCACGCAATACATGAGCGTGAGCCATGGACATATCACTATAGGTGTAATAGAATGGTGGTTGTGGAGAAGACAAAAAGGAGAAGATAGTCTCACATCAACTAGGCATATCAACGGGCTATGGAGATGCCCATCAATAGATATCAATGTGAGTGAGTAGGGCTTGCCATGCAACGGATGCACTAGAGCTATAAATGTATGAAAGCTCAAAAAGAAACTAAGTGGGTGTGCATCCAACTTGCCTACTCACAAAGACCTAGGGCATTTTGCGGAAGCCCATCATTGGAATATACAAGCCAAGTTCTATAATGAAAGATTCCCACTAGTATATGAAAATGACAACATAGGAGACCCTCTATCATGAAGATCATGGTGCTACTTTGAAGAACAAGTGTGGTAAAAGGATAGTAGCATTGCCCCTTCTCTCTTTTTCTCTCATTTTTTTGCGCCTTTTTTATGGCCTCTTTTTTTCTTTTTTCTTTTTTGTCCGGAGTCTCATCCCGACTTATGGGGGAATCATAGTCTCCATCATCCTTTCCTCACTGGGACAATGCTCTAATAATGATGATCATCACACTTTTATTTACTAACAACTCAGGAATTACAACTCGATACTTAGAACAAAATATGACTCTATATGAATGCCTCTGGTGGTGTACCGGGTTGTGCAATGATGCATGAGTGACATGTATGAAAGAATTATGAACGGTGGATTTGCCACAAATACAGTGTCAACTACATGACCATGCATAGCAATATGACAATGATGGAGCGTGTCATAATAAACGGAACGGTGGAAAGTTGCATGGCAATATATCTCGGAATGGCTATGGAAATTGCCATAATAGGTAGGTATGGTGGCTGTTTTGAGGAAGGTATATGGTGGGTTTATGGTACTAGCGGAAGTTGCGTGGTACTAGAGAGGCTAGCAATGGTGGAAGGGTGAGAGTGCGTATAATCCATGGACTCAACATTAGTCATAAAGAACTCACATACTTATTGCAAAAATATATTAGTTATCGAAACAAAGTACTACACGCATGCTCCTAGGGGGATAGATTGGTAGGAAAAGACCATCGCTTGTCCCTGACCGCCACTCATAAGGAAGACAATCAATAAATAAATCATGCTCCGACTTCATCACATAACGGTTCACCATACGTGCATGCTACGGGAATCACAAACTTTAACACAAGTATCTCTCAAATTCACAACTACTCACTAGCATGACTCTAATATTACCATCCTCATATCTCAAAACAATCATCAAGTATCAAACTTCTCATAGTATTCAATGCACTTTATATGAAAGTTTTTTTTATATCCCTCTTGGATGCCCATCATATTAGGACTAAATTCATAACCAAAGCAAATTACCATGCTGTTTGGAGACTCTCAAAATGATATAAGTGAAGCATGAGAGTTCATCTATTTCTACAAAATAAAACCACCACCGTGCTCTAAAAAGATATAAGTGAAGCGCTAGAGCAACAACAAACTACTCCGAAAGATATAAGTGAAGATCAATGAGTAGTTAAATAATTATTTATCTATGTGAAGACTCTCTAACATTTAATAATTTCAGATCTTGGTATTTTATTCAAACAGCAAGCAAATCAAAAGAAAATGACATTCTAAGAATGTCAAACATCATGTGAAGAAGCAAAAACTTAGGATCAACCGAAACTAACCAATAGTTGTTGAAGAAGAAAGGTGGGATGCCAACCGGGGCATCCCCAAGCTTAGACGCTTGAGACTTCTTGAAATATTATCTTGGGATGCCTTGGTCATCCGCAAGCTTGAGCTTTTGTGTCTCCTTAATTCCTCTCATATCACGGTCTCCCTAAATCTCAAAAGCTTCATCCACACAAAACTCAACAAGGACTCGTGAGATAAGTTAGTATAAACCATTGCAAAAACCTTATCATACTCTACTATAGCAAATCACTAAAATTATTATTCAACATTTCATACTAAATGCCTCTGCATATTTAATAGTCCTATCCTCAAATAGAATCATTAAAGAAGCAAACATATGCAAACAATGCAAACATAACAGCAATCTGCCTAAACAGGACAGTCTGTAAAGAATGCAGCAACATCCATACTTACCTAGATCCAAAAATTATGAAAGAAAATTCCCACTGTAGTAAATTTATCAGAGCTTAATATGCAAAAGGTTTCAACATTTTATCACATTCTGACTTTTCTAGGGAATTATCGCAACAGCGGTAAACTTTCTGTTTTCAAACAACAACATGTGGACTTGTAAAATAGGCATAGTAAAGGCTATCAATGCCAATTTTATTGAAATAAAAGATGCAAAACATTGTTCTAAATGAAAGGAAGCAAATTCAAACAAAATAAATTGATGCTCCAAGCAAAACACATATCATGTGGTAAATAAAAATATAGCTCCAAGTAAAGTTACCGATGAACGAAGGCGAAAGAGGGGATGCCTTCCGGGGCATCCCCAAGCTTAGGCTCTTGGTTGTCCTTGAATATTTCCTTGGGGTGCCTTGGGAATCCCCAAGCTTAGGCTCTTTCCACTCCTTATTCCATAATCCATCGAATCTTTACCCAAAACTTAAAAACTTCACAACACAAAACTTAACAGAAAACTCGTAAGCTCCGTTAGTATAAGAAAATAAATCACCACTAAGGTACTGTTGTGAACTCATTATTTATTTATATTGGTGTTAAACCTACAGTATTACAACTTCTCTATGGTTTATAAACTATTTTACTAGCCATAGATTCATCAAAATAAGCAAACAACACACGAAAAACAGAATCTGTCAAAAACAGAGCAGTCTGTAGTAATCTGTATCGAACGTATACTTATGGAACTCATAAAATTATAAAATAAATTGTTGGACCTGAGTAATTTGTATATTAATCATATGCAAAAAGAATTAACTAAATAGCGCTCTCCAATAAAAAATGGCAGCAATTCTCGTGAGCGCTAAAGTTTCTGTTTTTTTACAGCATGATCGCAAAGACTTTCCCCAAGTCTTCCCAAAGGTTCTACTTGGCACAAACACTAATTAAAATAATAAAACCACACCTAAACAGAGGCTAGATGAACTATTTATTACTAAACAGGAACAAAAAGAAAGGAACAAAAATAAAGTTGGGTTGCCTCCCAACAAGCGCTGTCGTTTAACGCCCCTAGCTAGGCATGATGATTTCAATGATGCTCATATAGAAGATAAGAATTGTAACATAAAGAGAGCATCTTGAAGAATATGACTAGCACATTTAATTCTAACCCACTTCCTATGCATTGTGATTTTGTGAGCAAACAACTTATGGGAACAATAATCAACTTGCATAGGAGGGTAAAGCAAGCAACACTTCAAAACTTTAAGCACATAGAGAGGAAACTTGATATTATTGCAATTCCTACAAGCATATGTTCCTCCCTCATAATAATTTTCAGTAGCATCATGAATGAATTCAACAATATAACCAGCACCTAAAGCATTGTTTTCATGATCTACAAGCATAGAAATTTTATTACTCTCCACATAAGCAAAATTCTTCTCATGAATAGTAGTGGGAGCAAACTCAACAAAGTAACTATCATTGGATTGAAAATTTAAATCAAGATGACAAGTTTCATTGTTATCATTTTCTTTAATGCATACGTTTCATCACAATAGTCATCATAGATAGGAGGCATGCTTTCATCATAATAAATTTTCTCATCAAAACTTGGGGGACAAAAAATATCATCTTCATCAAACATAGCTTCCCCAAGATTGTGGCTTTGCATATCATTAGCATCATAGATATTCAAGGCATTCATACTAACAACATTGCAATCATGCTCATCATTCAAATATTTAGTGCCAAACATTTTATAGATTTCTTCTTCTAGCACTTGAGCACAATTATCCTTTCCATCATACTAACGAAAGATATTAAAAAGGTGAAGCGTATGAGACAAACTCAATTCCATTTTTATAGTTTTCTTTTATAAACTCAACTAGTGCTAAAACAAGAAACTAAAAGACTCAATTGCAAGATCTAAAGATATACCTTCAAGCGCTAACCTCCCCGGCAACAGAGCCAGAAAAGAGCTTGATGTCTACTACACAACCTTCTTCTTGTAGACGTTGTTGGGCCTCCAAGTGCAGAGGTTTGTAGGACAGTAGCAAATTTCCCTCAAGTGGATGACCTAAGGTTTATCAATCCGTAGGAGGCGTAGGATGTAGATGGTCTCTCTCAAGCAACCCTGCAACCAAATAACAAAGAGTCTCTTGTGTCCCCAACGCACCCAATACAATGGTAAATTGTATAGGTGCACTAGTTCGACGAAGAGATGGTAATACAAGTGGTATATGGATGGTAGATAAAGGTTTTTGTAATCTGAAAATATAAAAACAGCAAGGTAACTAATGATAAAAGTGAGCGTAAACGGTATTGCAATGCGTTGAAACAAGGCCTAGGGTTCATACTTTCACTAGTGCAAGTCCTCTCAACAATAATAACATAATTGGATCACATACCTATCCCTCAACATGCAACAAAGAGTCACTCCAAAGTCACTAATAGCGGAGAACAAACGAAGAGATTATGGTAGGGTACGAAACCACCTCAAAGTTATTCTTTCCAATCAATCCGTTCGGCTATTCCTAGAGTTCGTACTAGAATAACACCTTAAGACACAAATCAACTAAAACCCTAATGTCACCTAGATACTCCAATGTCACCTCAATTATCCGTGGGTATGATTATACGATATGCATCACACAATCTTAGATTCATCTATTCAACCAACACATAGAACCTCAAAGAGTGCCCCAAAGTTTCTACCGGAGAATCACGACGAAAACGTGTGCCACCCCTATGCATAGGTTCATGGGAGGAACCCGCAAGTTGATCACCAAAACATACATCAAGTGAATCACGTGATATCCCATTGTCACCATAGATACGCACGGAAAGACATACATCAAGTGTTCTCAAATCTTTAAAGACTCAATCTGATAAGATAACTTCAAAGGGGAAACACAATCCATTACAAGATAGTAGAGGGGGGGACATCATAGGATCCAAATATAATAGCAAAGCTCGCGATACATCAAGATCGTATCACCTCAAGAATACGAGAGAGAGAGAGAGAGAGAGAGAGAGAGAGAGAGAGAGAGAGAGAGAGAGAGATCAAACACATAGCTACTGGTACATACCCTCAGCCCCGAGGGAGAACTACTCCCTCCTCGTCATGGAGAGCACCAGGATGATGAAGATGGCCACCGGAGAGGGATTTCCCCCTCCGGCAGGGTGCCGGAACGGGTCTAGATTGGCTTTCGGTGGCTACGGAGGCTTCTGGAGGCGGAACTCCCAATCTATTGTGCTCCCAGATGTTTTTAGGGTATATGGACATATATAGGCGGGAGAAGTACGTCAGGGGGGCCACGAGGGGCCCACGAGGGTGGAGGGCGCGCCCTAGGGGAGTGGGCACGCCCCCCTACCTCGTGGCTCCCTCGTTTCTTCCCTGACGTGCACTCCAAGTCTATCCGGTTGCTTTCCTTCCAAAAATAAGTTCCGTGAAGTTTCAGGTCAATTGGACTCCATTTGATTTTCCTTTTCTGCGATACTCTAAAACAAGAAAAAACAGAAACTGGCACTGGGCTCTAAGGTTAGTAGGTTAGTCCCAAAATAATATAAAAGTGCAGTAATAAATGCCATATAAACATCCAAGGTTGATAATATAATAGCATGGAACAATCAAAATTATAGATACTTGGAGACGTATAGCCTAAAGAGAAGAAATGTAATGTATACACCCCTAAGTTAAGCCGCATGCGGACGGCCCTGATCTGCCCCCGCCTATGTCCTGGATTTCAGTGCGAATTTGTACGTGGGACGGTTTGTCGCTGACTGGGCTCGATGGGGCGAATTGCTAGCGACCTGACGTCAGCGATCATGTGCAGTTACTCCGACTGCTTGAGGTGTCGGGGCTGTAAGGATTAGTGGTTTGCCTTAAAGCTGCTTTGCTTCTGCTGCAGGCCGCAGTTGTCTTCCGGCGGAGCATTCTTGTCATTCTGTTATGACCCCCCTAGGTCCTGGCATCTTGAGCTTGAGGTATGCGTAATGCGGTACTGCATTAAATTTTGCAAATGATGTTCGTCCGAGCAGTGCGTGGTAGCCACTGCGAAATGGGACGATGTCGAAGATTAACTCCTCGCTTCGGAAGTTATCCGGTGATCCGAAGACCACTTCCAGTGTGATTGAGCCCGTGCAATGGGCCTCTACACCTGGGATGACACCCTTAAAGGTGGTTTTGGTGAGTTCGATCCTCGAGGGATCGATACCCATTTTTCGCATTGTATCCTGATAGAGCAGGTTCAGGCTGCTGCCGCCGTCCATAAGGACTCGAGTGAGGTGAAATCCATCGATGATGGGGTCTAGGACCAGTGCGGCAGATCCGCCATGACGGATACTAGTGTGGTGGTCCCTGCGATCAAAGGTGATCCGACAAGCGGACCATGGGTTGAACTTTGGGGCGACGGGCTCCATCGCATAGACGTCCCTTAGTGCACACTTCTGGTCCCTCTTGGGAATGTGGGTTGCGTATATCATGTTCACTGTCTTCACTTGTGGGGGGAACCCCTTTTGTCCTCCCGTGTTCGGTGGCCGGGGCTCCTCCTCGTCATCACTATGCAGCCCCTTGTCCTTGTTTTTGGCATTTAACTTGCCGGCCTGCTTGAACACCCAGGATTCTCTGTTGGTGTGATTGGCTGGCTTGTCGGTGGTGCCATGGATTTGACATGAGTGATCCAGTATGCGATCCAAACTGGACGGAGCCAGAGTACTTCTTTTAAATGGATTTTTCCGTTGACCGGATCTAGAGCCTCTGAATCCGGCATTGACTGTCGTATCATCGTTGTTATCGCAATTGTTGCGGCGCTTTGGCCTGTTTCGACGTGGTCTGCCTTTGGCATCTTTGGTATCCGAAGTGCTCGGATTCCTTGATGTGTTGTTGCTGCAAGCCAGCCAACTATCCTCGCCCGCGCAAAAGCGGGTCATGAGTGTCGTGAGGGCTGCCATAGACGTCGGCTTCTCCTGGCCAAGGTGGCGGGCAAGCCACTCGTCGCGGATGTTATGCTTGAATGCTGCTAGGGCCTCTGCATCCGGATAGTCAACAATTTGGTTTTTCTTGGTCAGGAACCGTGTCCAGAATTGCCTGGCCGATTCCCCTGGCTGCTGAGTTATATGGCTCAAGTTGTCAGCATCCGGTGGTCGCACATAAGTGCCTTGGAAGTTGTCAAGGAATGCGTCTTTCAAATCCTCCCAACTGCTGACGGAGTTTGCTGGCAAGCTATTCAGCCAATGCCGAGCTGGTCCTTTGAGTTTTAGTGGGAGGTACTTGATGGCATGTAGATCGTCACCGCGAGCCATGTGGATGTGAAGGAGGAAATCCTCAATCCATACAGCGGGATCTATTGTACCATCATATGATTCGATATTTACGGTTTTAAAACCCTCCGTGAATTCATGATCCATAACTTCATCAGTGAAGCATAGGGGGTGTGCGGCGCCTCTGTGCCGTGCTATATCACGACGCAGTTCATATGAGTCTTGTCTACTGTATTCGGCCCGACCGGATTTACCTTTGGTGTATCCGGTGCGACGATCATCGTCCCGTGTTGGCGCGCATGCCCGTGAGCCATATATTGACCTTGCAAGCTTTCCCCTACTGTCCAATATGTCTCGCAGGTCCCGTGTGTTGCCCCGGGCCTTGGTATTTTTGATTGAGTGGCGGCGGGGTGCATGCTGAACTTCAGGCTGAAACGCCTCTCTGGCTCGGCCACGCGGTGGCCGGTCAGTCGCATCGTACACTGCTGGAGGAGGTTTCAATGCTTCCTCCTCGAGGTGAGGTAGCAACCTACGTTTTGGGTAACTCTTGGAGGGGCGCTCGAGTTCGTATTCCTCGGCCGCAAGGACTTCGGTCCATCTGTCTGCTAGCAAGTCTGGATCAGCTTGAAGCTGTTGTTGCTTTTTCTTCAGGCCATTTGCTGTGGCCATAAGCCGGCGCTTGAAGCGCTCCTGCTCGACGGGGTCCTCAGGCACGATAAATTCTTCGTCGCCGAGGCTCACCTCATCTTCGGAGAGAGGCATGTAATTGTCCTCCTCCGGTTCTCCATCTGCCGCCTGCTCTGGAGGGCTAGCTTGTTCATCCTCCCGCTCTACATCGTATTGGAGGGGATTGTGGTTGTCTTCGGCACTATCTGGAGTGTTATTATCTCCTGTGCCGGTATCACTACTTTTGCTATGGCGGGACTTAGAGCGGCGCCGCTGACATCGGCGCTTGGGTTGCTTCTTGGAGGGGTCATCCTCCGCTGTCTCGTCGCCATTGCCTTCTTTGGGGGTGTCCACCATGTATATATCATATGATGAGGTGGCGGTCCAGCGCCTGTGGGCGGTGGTCCTGTTCGTCTCCTACATCGTTGTCCATGCCGTCGATGTCTTCGGAGTTGAAGTCGAGCATGTCGGTTAAATCATCGACAGTGGCTACTAAGTGGGTGGTGGGTGGGCAGCGAATTTCTTCGTCGTGCGCATCCCATTCTAGCCGAACGTAGTTCGGCCAAGGTTCTCCTGACAAGGAGAGAGACTTTAATGAATTTAGCACATCGCTGAAAGGTGAGTGCTGAAAGATATCCGCGGAGGTGAACTCCATGATCGGCGCCCAGTCTGATTCGATGGGCGTGGATGCAGGAGGCTCGGAGTCCGTGGCCAGAGACGAATCTAGTGGTTTGGTGAGACGGCTCTCGTAAGGGGTGAAGTCACTATCCGGCTCTATCGCCACTAAGAGTGCAGCCTCCATGGCGGGGTCTATCCCTCCGCTCTCGGATGGCGCGATTTGCTCCGGATTAACGGCCGGAGTAGTTGCAGATGCAATCTCCCGAATACTGTCCGACGGCAGAGTTACGTCATGCTCGCCATGACTATGCGGTGCACCTGACATGGGCTCGAATCCCTCGAAGATCAAGTCCCCACGGATGTCGGCAGTGTAGTTCAAGTTTCCGAATCTGACCTGATGGCCAAGGGCGTAGCTCTCGATCTACTCCAGATGGCCAAGCGAATTGGCCCACAGTGCGAAGCCGCCGAATACAAAGATCTGTCCGGGGAGGAAAACCTCACCCTGGATCGCATCGCTACCGATGATCGAAAGAGCCATCAAGCCTTACGGGGACGACACAGTGGAACTCTCAATGAAAGCACCAATGTCGGTGTCAAAACTGGCGGATCTCAGGTAGGGGGTCCCGAACTGTGCGTCTAAGGCGGATGGTAATAGGAGGTAGGGGACACGATGTTTACCCAGGTTCGGGCCCTCTTGATGGAGGTAATATCCTACGTCTTGCTTGATTGTTCTTGATGATATGAGTATTACAAGAGTTGATCTACCACGAGATCATAGAGGCTAAACCCTAGAAGCTAGCCTATGGTATGATTGTATCTCGTCCTACGGACTAAACCCTCCGGTTTATATAGACACCGGAGGGGGCTAGGGTTACATAGAGTCGGTTACAAGGGAGGAGATCTACATATCCGGATTGCCTAGCTTGCCTTTCACGCCAAGGAGAGTCCCATCCGGACATGGGACGAAGTCTTCAATCTTGTATCTTCATAGTCCAACAGTCCGGCCAAAGGATATAATCCGACTGTCCGGAGACCCCCTAATCCAGGACTCCCTCAGTTATTGTTGGACAAGGGAGACAACATAATGACTTATGTTTGCGTATATCCGAATAGAAGTTATATTTTCATGGATCATCCAACATGTTGAGCTTGACATTCCCTCTCATGCGAGTCAAATTCTTTGCACCAAGTAGACATACCACTTGTGCTTCCAAACATCCCTAAACCCAGTTTTGCCATGAGAGTCCACCATACCTACCTATGGATTGAGTGAGATCCTTCAAGTAAGTTGTCATCGGTGCAAGCAATAAAAATTGCTCTCTAAATATGTATGATCTATTAGTGTGAAGAAAATTAGATTTATACAAACTTGTGATATGGAAGAAATAAAAGCGACATACTGCATAATAAAGGTCCCTTTCACAAGAGGCAATATAAAGTGACATTCTTTTGCATTTAGATTTTGTGCATCTAACCATAAAAGCACATGACAACCTCTGCTTCCCTCTGCGAAGGTCCTATCTTTTACTTTTATCTCCTACCCTTATACAGAGTCATGGTGATCATCACCTTTCCTTTTTACACTTTTTCCTTTGGCAAGCACTATATGTTGGAGAGATCCAGATATATATATATATCCACTCGGATGTAAGTTATCATAAAGTATTATTGTTGACATTACCCTTGAGGTAAATAGTTGGGAGGCGAAACTATAAGCCCTTATCTTTCTCTATGTCCGATTGAAACTTTGTACCCATAAGTATTGCGTGAGTGTTAGCAATTGTGAAAGATTAAATGATAGTTGAGTATGTGGACTTTCTTAAAAGCTCTTATATTGACTCTTTACGATGTTATGATAAATTGCAATTGCTTCAATGACTGAGATCATAGTTTGTTAGTTTTCAATGAAGTTTGTGATTCATACTTTGCTTTGTGAACGAATTGTTACGTTAGCATAAGAAATTATATGGCATTATATGTTGCTGTTCTAAAGATGATCATGATGCCCTCATGTCTGTATTTCATTTTTATCGACACCCGTATCTCTAAACATGTGGACATATTTATCGATATCGGCTTTCGCTTGAGGACAAGCGACGTCTAAGCTTAGGGGAGTTGATACGTCCATTTTGCATCATGCTTTTATATTGATATTCATTGCATTATGGGATGTTATTACACATTATATCACAATACTTATGCCTTTTCTCTCTTATTTTATAATGTTTCATGAAGAGGGAGAATGCCGGCAGCTGGGATTCTGAACTGGAAAAGGAGCAAATATTAGAGACATATTCTGCACAACTCCAAAAGTCCTAAAACTTCACGGAGCATGTTTTTGGAATATATAAAAAATATTGGGTGAAGAAAGAACCAGAGGGGGGCCACCAGCTAGCCACAAGGGTGGAGGGCACGCCCTACCCCCCTGGCGCGCCCCCCGACCTTGTGGGCCCCCTGGCAGCCTCCGGTGCCCATCTTTGGTTATATGGTGTGTTTATACATGAAAAAAAATCAGAAGGAAGCTTACGGAACGAAGCACCGCCGTATCGAGGCGGAACCTGGGCAGAACCAATCTAGGGCTCCGACGGAGCTGTTCTGCCGGGGAAACATCCCTCCGAGAGGGGGAAATCATTGCCATCGTCATCACCAACGATCCTCTCATCGAGAGGGGGTCAATCTCCATCAACATTTTCACCAGCACCATCTCCTATCAAACCCTAGTTCATAACTTGTATTCGATCTTGGTCCCAAAATCTCAAATTGGTACCGGTGGGTTGCTAGTAGTGTTGATTACTCCTTGTAGTTGATGCTAGTTGGTTTATTCGGTGGAAGATCATATGTTCAGATCCTTAATGATAATTAATACTCCTCTGATTATGATTATAAATATGCTTTCTGGGTAGTTACGTTTGTTCCTGAGGACATGGGAGAAGGCTTGTTATAAGTAATCATCTGAATCTGGTATTCGGTCGATATTTTGATGAGATGTATGTTGTCTTTCCTCTAGTGGTGTTATGTGAACGCCAACTACATGACACTTCACCATTATTTGGGCCAAGGGGAAGGCATTGTGAAGTAATAAGTAGATGATCGGTTGCTAGAGTGACAGAAGCTTAAACCCTAGTTTATGCGTTGCTTCGTAAGGGGCTGATTTGGATCCATATGTTTCATGCTATGGTTTGGTTTATCTTAATTCTTCTTTCA
Organism: Triticum aestivum; assembly: GCF_018294505.1. Classification (NCBI taxonomy): domain Eukaryota; kingdom Viridiplantae; phylum Streptophyta; class Magnoliopsida; order Poales; family Poaceae; genus Triticum; species Triticum aestivum. The sequence continues at coordinate 468,736,956 of NC_057812.1, read as the reverse complement.
TAGTTGCGGATGCTTGCGAGGGGGGTTAATCATAAGTGGGAGGTCTATCCAACGAAGGGTAGCACCAAAGCATCGGTCCACCCACATATCAAATTATCAAAGTAACGAACGCGAATCATATGAGCATGATGAAAACTAACTTGACAACAATTCCCATTTGTCCTCGGGAGCGCTTCGCTTTATATAAGAGTTCATCCAGGCTTGTCCTTTGCTACAAAAAGGATCGGTCCACCTTGCTGCATCGTGTTTACTTTTGTTACTTTTTACCCGTACGATTTACCTTATCACAAACTATCTGTTACCGATAATTTCAGTGCTTGCAGAGAATACCTTGCTGAAAACCACTTGTCATTTCCTTCTGCTCCTCGTTGGGTTCGACACTCTTACTTATCGAAAGGACTACAATAGATCCCCTATACTTGTGGGTCATCAACGTTGAGACGTATAAGTAGAAGATCATCTTGAGGTTGTGTTCCCTCAAAAGAAGTGGGATCATATTTCTCTTGTTGAGAAAAAAACTTCATCTTGGGGTATTGATCTTATACCCACTCAACTCCATTGGCATTAAACTTTCATTCAAATCCAATACCTTCGTTCTTCTGGTGCCTTCCTTGCTTACGCACAATTTCCTCAAATTGCTTACTTCTGGCGAGGCTCTTGTAGACAACTTTTTTCTATAATTCCTTTCAATAAATTGTTTTCTTGCTCAAGTGTAACTTGGCTAAGATAATCATTAGTGTAATCAATAGAACTACTAGAAGCAACAATATTGGATTTAGCATTGTTATTGTTACTACTAAAGGTAGAACCTTTCTTATTGTTGTTACTAGCTTAAGTAGATTTAACTTGTGGCATGAAAGTGGACAAGAGAAGACGTTTGGCAATGTAAGAAGAACTCTTCTTTCGAAGATCATCATTGATTGCTTTAATAAGCTCATGCTCTTGCCCTAAATTTAGCTTCTCGAAGTGTAGCTTCTTATGAGTTCTTTGAAGCTCTCTATGATCTTCTTGAGTTGTTTCATGAGCTAACTTAATAGTGTTTAGTTCTTTAGTTAGACACTCAATCTCCTTATTAGCATTGTCTCCCCTTTGGTATATAAAAGGCGGATGGACTTCCCGTACAAGAAAATGACTCCAAATCACGTCCAAATCATTCCAAATTTAACCGAACTCGGATTTAGGTAAGTCTGGAACATCAGTTCGGTTTTTAGATCCCATGTTCCATAAACTACCTCGGATGAAGATGACCCAAAAGCAAATTTGATTGTTTCGATGAGACGAACAACTTTTGTGTTGAACATTTTTCGATTCGGGGCCATCTTCAGGGCCGAATCGCACACGCAAAACAGGTTGTTACTCGTGCTACCCATCATACACCGTGTCTGATGGGGCGCGCCACTTTTGCCCATGATAGGGCCGCACTCAGGTGGCTGTAACTTTTACATACATTCTCGGATTGATACGATTTTATATCAAAATTGACCGTTTCAACGAGACGAAGACAATTTATGTAGAATGTTTTCTCATATGAGGCCATCTTGAGGGCGTAATCAGCCAAATAGTGTTCTGGATACAAAATCTCAGTACTTCGAACACAACTTCGGCTTTAGAGATGAGACCGAATGGCTATGGCCCAAATATCAAAGTTTCTCTTTTTGACGATACGGAACATTCTCACTTTGAGCACTTCTCCATTTGAGGCCTTCTTAATTATGTTTTCGACCATGCCAAAATCTGGTGTCAACACATTCTGAGGAAGAAGGGCAAATGGCCGAAGTAGTATCCTTCGTCCCAGATTTATGGCAAAGGTTTCCCCCAGTCCTGCCAATGTCGGTATGATGCGTGGAGCGCTGACAGTGGTCTGGGTCACGACGGTGTTTAGTCTTTTGACCAAAATCCTAGGCCAGGTTGTTCGGCCCATAAGGGCCCAACACCTCAACTACCGGCTCGATGACCCTGAAGGATAAGCGACATTTATGCATCCCAAGATCAATAAGGTCAGATGGCTCTAAGCGAAGGCCATGGGAAATGCGAAGAGCCATGACTTGAAGATAAGAGACTACCGGAGGTCACCGCATGCAACCTCCGCTACGCTCGGGGGCTACTAATGGGACTATGCACCAGTGATGGCTCACCAAGGTGGACTAGGAAGGAGGCTGGGTCGGGGCCTATAGGTCCTAGATGTGGTATGAACCGACCTACAAGCATCTTGAGCTTCAAGGCATGAAGAGCGGCGGCCTAGATTGCATCTCCTCCCTATAAACCCTAACCTTCCCCACCTATATAAGGGAAGGTTGGGGAGCAGCCAAGACATCTGGTCATAGAGAAAGCGACTCTTAGTTGTAGACTAGTCCATACCATTGTATACCCCCGCACGAGATTGCCTCACCATGAATAAAAAGAAGAAGCAGGATCTAGGGTAACTTTGTGTAACTTGTGCGTGCAGGCTCTGCCCCGGTACTTCCGACCTCGTCAGGAACCCTACCGGGAGATCAAACAGTATTTTCCATCATCAGTTATCGAGACTATGACTTGATGTCAGATGCCTTGAACTACCCTAGGCCTCATGTTATAAAGGGGGATGTGGCCTAGGGTTACACGTTTTACTAACCGACCTAGAGTCTTAATCGCTCGAGGGTCCTTGACTTGTGCACCAAGGTGTAAGCCTGTGGGAAGGAAGGTGTAGTGCCCAACATGCGGTCCTAGCCCAACAAAGACTACAATCCTTGCTAAGGATACACTGGTACACCGAGGTGCTATACAAACGGTTTTTAACCCCTTTCTACGATGGTATTTGGAACCATCGCCTAGTGATTGACTGCGATAGAGGGTCCTTCCCACACGACCCAGAAACCGTCAGGGATATGCCCTCCTGGCACACACGCTCGGCAAAATGAGGTCGTGCGCAACCGGCGAGCGATCAAATACGGTTATACGTACAGTAGTGCTAAAAGAATACAATTATACAGGCAAAATCATTTCCGGTCGTAAGTACATCCCACACATTCAGTCCCCACTAAACATTTATGTTCGTATGTACATTCCACACAGTCAATCCAAGTAATATGTTTCCATTAGTATGTACATCCCACACAGTTAATCCAAGAAGTACGTTTCCATACGTATATACATCTCACACAGTCAATCCAAGGAAAACATTTCCGTTCATAGATACATCACACATAATTTTCTCCATTAAATCGTTTGTGATAGCATTGCCATTGCACACGATATTAACAATTTTATCATTTGTGTTATTGAATGCATCACTGTAACATCCCAAATTCTCAATTTGGAATGTTATACATTAGATCATCATTATATATCATATTTTATTGCATTTTTGGCTTGATCCTAGAAATTCTACGCAACTCAAGGACCTACGGAGAGAGTTGGGGATTTCATTATTTTCATATTCGAGTTTTCTCGAATTTTGGAAAAAGGATCATTTGATTTTAATTATTTTCTCTTTGACTATTTCTTTTATAAAAATAAAAGAGAGAGGATAAAATGAATTCCTCAAAATAGAGAAATATCGAAGATTTAATATTAAAATCAAATAGGATTTTTATTCGGAGTTTTATCGCTATTTTATTTGAATTAGGAAAATATGCGTTCTTAAAAATTGCATTTTAGGCCCAAATAAATGTTCACCTTGTCCGGCTTATTTTTAGAGAATGGGGAAATTTTATATCGGAATTTTTGGAGTCGGTTTAGTATTTCTTTTCTTTCTTTTTCTGCACGTCGGAATTATTTTTTTTAAAAGTCAAACCGACTTCGGGCCGTACCCAGCTAAGAGACCTCGGGCCGGCCCTCTTATAAGTCGCACCCGAGCTAGCCCAGCCTCGCCTCCCCCCGAAACCCTAACCCTAGCCGCCCGCCGCCGCCGCCACGCGCCGCCGCCTCCGCCCCGCACCGCGCCGCTGCCGCCGCCCGCCGCTGCCGCTGCCGCGCCGGAGTCGCTGGACCTCGATGAACCCGAGGTAGCCGCCTCGGTTTTCGTGAGAAACAGTTTGTTTTTTTTCGAAACCTTAGATCCGTTTTTTTCTTAGATCCAGTTCCATTTATTTACGGTTTAGTTATTTAGCGAACGCTCATTTTTTCGTTCGTTTTAATGAACGGTTTTCACCGTTTAGCCGCAGACAGCGAACGTTCGTTCGTTAGATTTTCTTTTTCTTGGATTTTCCGCGATTATTTTTGATCGCGATTTCTGATCCGATTTTTGTTTTAGTATAACTTTTTGCTCGTTTATCGGAATTAGACGATTCAAGCGCCTAGAGTTTTGTCTCGAAACCCTCTTTCTGTTTAACCAACTTGAACAAGATTTTGATACAGTAAAATTTGACTTTAGTCCAGATTAGTAATCAGATCTTGTTTCTTTCGTAGTTTGAGTTTCGTTGCTCCGTTTGATTTGATTCTTTTTGCAAACCGGAGTTCTTAAGTTGGACTTTCTGGTTAGATCTCTTATTTGAGTTTTACTCGTGCCCTTGTTTGATTGTTTATTGTATGCTTGTTTGATTGCGATAGAGTACCTAGAGTGCGAAGCGTGCTACGTCGAGTCTCTAGGTTTTGCGGATCATCAGCAAGGCAAGTAACACTTTGATCATATCCCTTCATCACCCAATTTTTATGCATTAGTTTCAACCCTCAAACATTGCATGGTTAGGACTTGATAACATGTGGGATTGGGAAGTAGATGAGGTAGGACCTATTCACATGTTTATTATCAAACCCTTGGGAGTTACTTCTACGTATTTCTTATATTGCCATGCTATGCTCGTAGACGTGGATTGGGTTTGAGTGAAACCATGACAGATGTGAGATTGTAAATTAATGTTCAACTTAAGGTGGCAACTTTAATTCACATCTGGGTGGATTGCTTGTCGGGCATCTGGAGAATCCAGTGTTGTCCTAGGATATCCCAGAGTACCCGTGTGATAATCCTAAGGTTCGCCACCCAGGCTCAAAGGGAACTGAGATATTTCATGCTAGAAACTTCCGTGTGCAGCCACAAGCTATTATGGGCTCTAGCATAGTTGAGTAAGTTGTGTGAAGCTCTTGAAGAGGTAGACTAGCAGGTAGTGGGTTGTAGGTGGTATAGTCTATCCGGAGTAGAGAGTTAATGCTTTTGAAAGACTGTGTCTCGGTCATCCATTTCTCAAACATCATGTAGTGCGAGAAATCCAACGGAGGAGATCGATTCTTGTGGGGAAAAGTGCGCAAACCTCTGCAGAGTGTACAAACTAATCATGGTTAGCCGTGTCCCCGATTATGGACATCTTGAGTATCTAGTACTTGAATTATCATATGTATCTCATCACTCTAAATTAATATTGTTGGGTTGATAATTACTTTTAATTGGGATTGAGTTGGAGGAACCTTCTCAATGATGTTTCAACTACCATGATAGCTAAATAAAATCTATTCCTTTGTTGTAGGGAAAAATTGGTTTTTCGCAAAACTTTAACCGTAGAGCTTTCCACCAGCCAAATATGCATATAGTGATAGCATTATTTCTATTCTTGCTCTACCATGTTATATTGTTAGCATATTCCATGTGCTTACCCGTTTTCGGGCTGCAATGTATTATGTTGCAGACTTTTCAGACGAGGAGTAAGGTTCGTTAGGTCGTTGCCGTACAGCTCAGCTATGCCGTTGGAGTTGATGGACTCACTTTATCTTCCAAGCCTTCCGATTTTATCGTATTAGATGGCCTTAAGCCATATTTATTGTAATAAGTTCTCTTTTGAGACATTCAATGTAATAAGTGTGTGATTGCTACTCTGTTATAAATCCTTCGACTATTGTGTGTGTCAGCATTACCGATCCAGGGATGACACTGAAGGACAGAGATGTAACACCCTCGATGCGACTATATCTCCCACGTGTCGAGGCACGACTTAGAGGCATAATCGCATTGAAGGCATATGTCGCAAGTTAGGCAATCTTCACAACATCCCATGTAATATAATAATGAAAGGGGAGATAACATAGTTGGCTTACACTCGCCATGTCAATCAAGTACATAAATAACATTACATCAACCAAACACCCATGGCCCGACTACGGCGCCAAAATAAAAGAGAACCCAACATGCGACACGGTCCCGTTCACCCCCAACTGGGCACCACTACTGATCATCGGGAAAGGAAACATAGTAACGTTGAGAGTCTTCATCGAACTCCCACTTGAGCTCATACGCGTCTCCTGGAGCGGAATCATCAGGCCCTGCATCTGGTGTAATAGTAATCTGTGAGCCACAGGGGACTCAGCAATCTCGCACCCTCGTGATCAAGACTATTTAAGCTTATGGTAAGGCAAGGCAAAATATGAGAGGAGCTGCAGCAAGCGACTAGCAAGTATGGTGGCTAACTTATTCGCAAACGAGAGCGAGAAGAGGAGGCAAAGCGCGAGCATGAAACTAGAGAGCAACCTGCGCAAACATTACTCCAACACCGTGTCCACTTCTCGGACTCCGCCGAGAAGAGGCCATCACGGTAGCACACTCAGTTGATTCATTTTAATTAAGTTAAGGTTCAAGTTATCTACAACCGGACATTAACAAATTCCCATCTACCCATAACTGCGGGCACGAATTTCAAAAGTTCAAATGCCTGCACGGGAGTCCCAACTTAGCCCATGAAAAGCTCTCACGGTCAACGAAGGAATAGACCTCCTCCCAAGATGTACCGATCAGATTCGGTATCTCGGTAATTCAAGACACTTCGACAGGTTAAAACAAGACCAGCAACACCGCCCGAATGTGCCGACAAATCCCGATAGGAGCTGCACATATCTCGTTCTCAGGGCACACTCAGATAGGTCAAGCTACGAGTAAAACCAACCCTCAAGTTTCCCCGAGGTGGCCCCGCAAGTTGCCCGGTTCGGACCAACACTCAGAGGGAGCACTGGCCCGGGGGGGGGGGGGTTAAAATAAGATGACCCTTGGGCTCCAGTAACCCAAGGGGAAAATAGGCTAGGTGGAGAATGGTAAAACCAAGGTTGGGCATTGCTGGAAAAGCTTTAATCAAGGCGAACTATCAAGGGGTTCCCATTATAACCCAACCGCGTAAGGAACGCAAAATCCGGGAACATAACACCGATATGACGGAAACTAGGGCGGCAAGAGTGGAACAAAACACTAGGCGAGAGGCCGAGCCTTCCACCCTTTACCAAGTATATAGATGCATTAAGATAGCAAGATAATATAATGATATCCCAAAAAGTAAAATAAATGTTCCAACAAGGAACGGCCTCCAATCTCCACCTGCAACTAGCAACGCTATAAGAGGGGCTGAACAAAGCGGTAACATAGCCAATCAACGGTTTGCTAGGACAATGGAGGGTTAGAGGTTTGACATGGCAATATGGGAGGCTTGAAAGCAAGTGGTAGGCATCGTAGCAATGGCATAGCAAAAAAGAGCGAGCAAACTAGCATAGCAAAGATAGTAGTGATTTCGAGGGTATGATCATCTTGCCTGCACAGCTGTCAGAGTTGACTGGATCCTTGAAAGCAAACTCAACGGGCTCCTCGTTAGCGAACTCGTCTCCCAGCTCTACCCAAACAAGACAAACAAGCAACAAGGATACAATCAACCACGAGCGAGACCAAGTAATATGATGCAATGATGATATGCTATGCGGAATGCGATGCGGGATGCAAAATGCAAGATATGACTGGAAATGCATGAACCTGGCCTCAACTTAGGATTCCAAGTGTGCCACTGGAAATATGAGATGAAATCGCTTGAAAACGATATAAAGAACGCCGGAATCGGAGTTACGGTTTGGAAATGGCAAGAGATGCAAAAATGACTCCGGTCTGCGATTTACAGCAAGTAGCCATCTAAATGCAATGAGATGAACATGCTACAGCACCCAAACATGACAACAAAAATACATGGCAGGGATGCATTCAAGATTCTTAACAAAAGCTAGCACTAAGCTACGGCCAATTCATCCATTGACAGGTTCAAACAAGCATGGCAAAAATGCATATGGAAAACAGATCTCAGACTTAGTGAAATTAACACTTGTCTGGAAATTCAGATTAGATAGCACTCTTCGGAGCAACAAAACTACATGCTACAGGACCTGATCATGGCAGTAAAGCATGGCATGGAGCTACTCAAAGAGCTTAACAAAAGTCCCTTAGTTACCTTGAGCCAAAAGGGATCAGAAAATACAATTGCAAGCACGTGAACATAGCAAAAACATAATCAGTTTTCATACTTAGTGAAAACTGACACATGCTGAAATATAACTCAAGTAGGCATGTTTACGAGCTCGATGCACTCACTACGGTGCAAGTCATGGCAAGAAAAGCATACACCCATCAAGAAGGCACAAAATGCAAGCTAGACATGGCAAGAACAATAGCATAGCATGCACGGATCAACTACAACATCACCGGCAAAATTGCAAACAAGTTGACAATCTGCTCAGATTCACAAAGTAGCAAAAGTAGAGCTCGATTGACTCAAGCTAGGGTGCTCCATAATTGCAAACAAAGACATGGATGGATAGAGAACTACAACTATAACAAAACTACCTTACTGATCATCCTCAAAAGAGGCACGGATCACTAGGAAACAACATGAACATATGGCAACATGAGATAAACAGCTCCAGGACTTAGTGAAATTACTAAGTCCCTGAAAACAGACTTAGCAACTGCACCACTTTGCAAGCTTGCACAAGTCACCACACACATCACAAAAATACATGGGTTGCACCTCTGGAAAGATGACAAAACCCTTAACAAAACACATGTAGAGCATCAGGGCATATCATGCACACATTAATCATGGCAAAAATGACAGAAGTGCGAAACGGAGTAGCAGATTTGACGATTAACTCAAGTATCCCTCTTCTAACAGCATTTGAGGCATCAAGATGAGCTCAAATGAAAATGATGCAATGGAATGAAATGATATACTCTCTGAGATGAACATTTTGATATGCTATATGCATGAATCGGAGCTATGGTTGCATAGTTACGGGGCCACGAACAGAGGCACTTGGATCTGCAATTTTGGGAGTTAGAGAAAAAAACGACCTAGGGTTTCCAGATCTGCACGCAAACCGAGGCGGCGGCGCGAGCACTGTTCTCGGCGGGGACGAGGACGGCGGCCGGCGAGGGTGAGGTCGCCGGTGGCCGGGGCCGGCGGCGCAGGGGCCCGCGGTGGCCGGAGCTGGGGCCGACCGGCGTCGCGGGGCCGGGCCGGCGTCGAGGCGGACCGCGGCGGCCGGCGCGGAGGCGGCTTGGTGGCGGCGGCTGGCGGTGCGAGGCGGGAGGCGGCGGCACCGCGGCGTGGCGGCGGCGGGAGTGGGCCGCGGGGGCCTGGCCTGGGCCGCGGCGGGCTTCGGCGGCGGAGGCGGCGCGGACGCCACGTGGCGTGCGGTGGTTGGCGCAGGCGGCGGAGCAGAGGCGTCCGGCCGGGGCGGACGTGTCCAGCCGGCGCGGATCTGGGATTTAGGGTTTCGGGGAGAGGGGATCCGGGATTTGGAATGGGGGAGGTATATATAGGCATAGAGGGAGCTAGGAGAGTCCAAATGAGGTGCGGTTTTTGGCCACGCGATCGTGATCGAACGCTCAAGATGATGGAGCATAGTTTGGTGGGTTTTGGGCCAAATTGGAGGGGTGTTGGGCTGCAACACACACGAGGCCTTTTCGGTCCCTCGGTTAACCATTGGAGTATCAAACGAAGTCCAAATGATACGAAACTTGACAGGCGGTCTACCGGTAGTAAACCAAGGCCGCTTGGCAAGTCTCGGTCCAATCCGGAAATGTTTAATCCCCACACACGAAAGAAAGGTAGAAATGACCACCGGAGGAGAACGAAGCGTCGGAATGCAAAACGGACAACGGGGAAAATGCTCGAATGCATGAGACGAACACGTATGCAAATGCAATGCACATGATGACATGATATGAGATGCATGACAACGACAACAACACACTGAGACAAAGACTCGAACCCGAGGAAATAAATATAACTTAACACCGGAAACGACAAGAGTTGGATTACAAATTGGGAAAGTTACATCCGGGGTGTTACAAGAGACTTGACCGTTTGAGGTCGGGTCACTACAAGATGGTATCAGAGCACACGCTGAGTGTAGGACACGACCACTAAGATAAAGCCCTAGATCAGCATTCTCTTCTCATTTCTGACTCCTCTCCATTTTCTACTCTTTAGGATGGCGGACGCAAGGAACAAGTTTGCACAACCGGATGAGGAAGCATCTTTTGGATGACACTTGAAGGAAGTCACTAAGTACCTGAATATCGAAATACCAAGCTTCACCGGGACTTACAATGCCACTTTACCAGAAGAGGAGCGATGGATGATTCAAGTTCAAGTTCCAGGAAGGACATTCACGCCAGTCACCAAACCCATAGAGTTTTCCTTTGATGCACCAACCTAGAGTCTAGGAAAGAGTATGGCAGCTCACATCACTATGGGACGTATTGGAGAAGTTTACCATAAGGAGCTTAAGGATACTATCTACCAGATTTGGGGGCGCCGAGATGAGCAATGGGAGATGATCAACACCAGGAAGGATAGATCAATCGCAGCTTCCATCCACGAGTTAAACTAGCACATTCGTCGCCAGGAGAACTAGATGTGCGCAGGCATGATAGATCTGAAGAAGGCAATGACAAGGATCACGGAACTGGAGGAAGAACTCAAGGCTACTCGCGAAGATTATGAGGAGGAAATTGTCGTACTAGTGGAGAAGAATGACGATCTGGAAAAGAAGCTAGGAGTATTCATGGGAGACCCCGCGCTAGGAGGAGCAGACGATGAACCCAAGGATATTTGTTCTGAGGACTACATCATCATCGACGACACCGACTCGGACCCCAACGATAGCGATGATGACTATGAAGACGAAGCTGGAGCAGACATCATGGAGTCTTCGACCAATCAATATTTTTAGTAGACCACCACATCAGTAGTAGTATTCCACCATGTATATAGTATAGTCCGAGCACTTTTGTGACGATAGTTAGATCGATTGTACGCCTTGCTTGATTGATTGAGTGATATGATTGTGTTTGTCTCATGTGCATATGGGTAGTGTTTTTCTCACTAGACCTCATTATATTCTATTCTCTTCCCTCTAAACCCTCATATGCCTCCGAGACGTGACCCCGGATTTACTTTCCGACCGGAGCTCACTCAGTTGATCCAGCAGCAGAATAAACTGATGCAGTTGTTAGTTCAGAACCAAGGCAACAACAACAACCCACCACCACCACTAGTTGACAACTTAGCCCGCTTTCTGAGGTTGCAGCCACCGGTGTTTTCCAGCAGCACCGAGCCGATAGTGGAAGATGATTGGCTCCACAGGATTGGAAGGGAGTTAACCACTACAGGATGTACAGATGCTGAGAAGGTGTGTTTTGCCACACATCAGTTGGATGGACCAGCAGCCTCATGGTGGGAGAATTACATAGTCACCTATCCTATAGCCACTGGTACATGGGATCAGTTTCAGCAAGCATTCCGCACCGCCCATGTCTCAACGGGAGCTATGAGCATGAAGAAGCATGAGTTTCGCAACTTGCGCCAAGGGAACCGTACTGTGGGGCAGTACGTGGATGAATTTAGTAAGTTGTCTCGTTATGCCCCTGACGATGTGGCCACAGATGCCGCAAAGCAGGAGAAGTTTATGGAAGGGCTGAACGATGAGATGAGCATGCAGTTGATGGTGGTAATATTTAACAACTACCAGGAGTTGGTAGACAGGGCTCTTATGATTGAAGGGAAGCAGCAACAAATTGAGAGCCGCAAAAGGAAGTATGGACAAGGAAGGTACAACTCAGGAGCTCAGCAGAAGCCTCGTCTAACCCCGAACTCGGGAGGACTTGTTCATAACCATGGAGGTCATAACCATAATGGAGGAAGTACCCATAATCATACTGGCCCAAGGAATGGGAATGGGAATGGAGCAAACAACAATCAGAACCGCTCCAATCCAGCCACACCCGCCAAGAGAGACCTAAGTCACATTACTTGCTTCAAGTGCAGGAAGACTGGACACTATGCCATGGAGTGCTCTGAAGCGAAGAAAGGAAACGGTAATGGGAGCGCTGGGAAGAAGCCTAATCCATTCAACAAAGGACAAGTGAACCACAATAACGTGGGGGAGGTTGAAGGGCGGCCAGACGCAGTTATCGGTAAGTTTTTGGTTTAAGTCTTTTACCGCCCTTGTTCTTTTTGATACTGGTGCATCTCATTCATACATATCAAGGGGATTCGTGGATAAGTTTAAACTACCAACCCAAACCCTTAGGACCCCTCTGTTAGTAAGTTCACTTGGAGCAGAATATATGGCCAGCCGATAGTGCGACCAGATACCCCTAACCATTGGTAGCCATGTTTTTCTGTCCGACCTAATAATTTTGGAGTCACAAGGATTGGATGTGATATTAGGCATGGACTGGATGTCAAAGTATGGAGGAAGCATTGACTGTGCTAGTAAATCAATTTCTCTCACCACCCCGGAGGGAAAAAGGATCAAGTATGTATCTAGACATGCGCCTATGAGGAGCCAAGCAAATACCCTCACGGTAGTTGTTCAGGAGGAAGTGCCTGTAGTGAAGGATTGCCCAGATGTTTTTCCAGAGGAGTTACCAGGCATGCCACTGGATAGAGACATCAAATTTCTGATAGACCTATTGTGAGGTACCGGGCCAATATCAAAGAGACCCTACCGGATGACCGCAAATGATCTGGAGGAGATTAAGAAGCAGATCAAGGAGTTATTGGAGAAAGGTTACACCGGACGGAGTTCATCACCATGGGGAGCCCCAGTGCTTTTGGTTTAGAAGAAGGATAAGTCTCTAAGGATGGTTGTTGACTATCATGCATTGAATGAGGTGACGATCAAGAACAAATACCCACTGCGGATGATCAATGATTTGGTTGACCAGTTGTGAGGAGCTAAGGTCTTTTTGAAGATCGATCTGTGATCAGGATATCACCAGCTGAAGATCCGGGAAAATGATATACCTAAAACCGCATTTACCACAAGGTACGGGTTATATGAGTATACGGTCATGTCATTTGGACTGACTAACGCCCCTGCCTATTCCATGAGCATGATGAATAAGGTGTTCATGGAATATTTGGATAAGTTTGTTGTGGTGTTCATTGATGATATAATGGTATACTCGAAGAATGAAGAGGAGCACAAAGAGCATTTGCGTTTAGTTCTCGAGAAACTCAGGGAACATCAGTTGTATGCCAAGTTCAGCAAATGTGAGTTTTGGTTAAAATAAGTTGGATTCCTTGGACATGTTATATCAGGAGAAGGTATAGCGGTAGACCCCACCAAGGTACAGTCAGTCACTGAATGGTTGGCACCCACTTCAGTTAGCGAGATCCGCAGTTTTCTTGGACTCGTAGGATACTACCGGAGATTTATTGAGAATTTTTTCCAAGATTGTGAAGCCAATGATAGAGCTATTGAAGAAGGATATCAAATTTAAATGGACGAAAGAATGTTAAGCAAGTTTTCAGGAGTTAAAGAAACGTCTAACTACAGCCCTAGTACTGATTCTGCCGGATATACGCAAGGATTTCCAAGTGTATTGCGACGCCTCTCGCTTAGGACTTAGAGGAGTACTGATGCAGGACAAAAGAGTTGTTTCGTATGCCTCACGACAACTGAAACCGCATGAGTTAAATTATGCCACGCATGACTTGGAGTTGGCTGCCGTAGTGCATGCGTTGAAGACTTGGAGACACTATCTTATTGGAAACCATTGTGATGTATACACTGACCATAAGAGTTTGAAGTATATTTTCACATAGAAGGAGCTGAACCTTAGGCAGAGGAGATGGTTGGAGCTTATAAAGGATTATGACATGAAGCTTCACTATGATCCAGGCAAGGCGAATGTCGTAGCAGACGCTTTGAGCCGAAAGAGTTATGCCAACACACTCATAAGCGCAGGATTGCCAAAGGAGTTGGCAGAGGATCTCAGGGAACTTCGATTGGAGATTGTCCCTAGAGGTTTTGTTTCAACAATGAAAGTTCAGTCTACATTGTTAGGAAATATTTGAGAAGCTCAGAAGGATGACAAAGAGATCGCTGAGATAAAAGAGAGAATGAGCAAAGGAAAAGCCAAAGGTTTTCATGAGGATGAACACGACACCTTGTGGTTTGAGGACCGTGTTTATGTGCCCAATAACACAGAGATCAGGAAGTTAATACTTCCGGAGGCTCATGACTCACCATACTCGATACACCCCGGAAACACCAAGATGTATGTGGATTTAAAGGAACATTTCTGGTGGAGTGGTATGAAGAAGGATATTGCCGAGTATGTAGCCGTATGTGATGTATGTCAGAGAGTGAAGGCAGAACATCAAAAGCTAGTCGGATTGTTACAACCTATGCCGATACCCGAATGGAAGTGGGATAAGCTTGGCATGGATTTCATCACCGGATTGCCCAGGACCAAATCAAGATATGATTCTATATGGGTAGTAGTTGATCGCTTGACCAAGGTAGCTCACTTTATCCCAGTGAAAACCACCTATACAAGCGCCAAGTTGGCAAAGATATAGATGACCAGGATCGTATGTTTGCATGGAGTTCCGAGAACAATTGTATCAGATAGAGGAACCCAGTTTACCTCAAAGTTTTGGAATCAATTGCATGAAACCTTGGGAACCGGACTGGAGTTCAGTACAACTTTTCACCCGCAAACAGATGGACAGACCGAGAGAGTCAACCAGATTCTACAGGATATGCTGAGAGCTTGTGCACTAGATTATGGATCTAGTTGGGATGACAACTTGCCCTACGCAGAGTTCTCATACAACAACAATTACCAGGCCAGTTTGAAGATGGCACCTTTCGAAGCTTTGTACGGAAGGAGGTGCAGGACACCGTTATTGTGGGATGAAGTTGGAGACCGTTAGTTATTTGGACCAGATCTGATTAAGGAATCAGAAGAGAAGGTTAAATTGATTAGAGATAGACTGAAGGTAGCTCAGTCCCGATAGAAGAGTTATGCAGATTCAAAACGCAAGGAGGTAGTCTATGAAATCAGAGACAGAGTGTATCTTCGGGTATCACCACTCCGAGGAGTTAAGCATTTTGAAGTTAAGGGAAAGTTAGCGCCACGCTTTGTGGGACCATACAGAGTTTTGGAACGTATGGGAGAAGTTGCTTATAAGTTGGAATTACCCGAAGGATTGTCAGGAGTTCACGATGTGTTCCATGTTTCTCAGTTGAAGAAGTGCCACACAGAGATGGCCGACATTCCTCTGAGAGATACAATACCGCTGGAAGCGATTCAGTTGGACAACGATTTGACCTATGAGGACAAGCCAGTCAAGATCCTCGAGTTTGCCAGTCGAGTTACCCGCAGCAAGGTTATCAAGTTTTGCAAAGTTCAGTGGAGCCACCATACCAAGGATGAAGCCACCTGGGAACGAGAGGATGATCTTCGCAAAGACCACCCACACTTATTTTCTAGCCAACCCGAATCTCAAGGGCGAGATCCATCTTAAGGGGGGTAGGTTTGTAACATCCCAAATTTTCAATTTGGAATGTTATACATTAGATCATCATTGCATATCATATTTTATTCCATTTTTGGCTTGATCCTAGAAATTCTACGCAACTCAAGGACCTACGGAGAGTGTTGGGAATTTCATTATTTTCATATTCGAGTTTTCTCGAATTTTGGAAAGAGGATCGTTTGATTTTAATTATTTTTCTCTTCGACTATTTCTTTTATAAAAATAAAAGAGAGAGGATAAAATGACTTCCTCAAAATAGAGAAATATCGAAGATTTAATATTAAAATCAAATAAGATTTTTATTCGGAGTTTTATCGCTATTTTATTTGAATTAGGAAAAATATGTGTTCTTCAAAATTGCATTTTAGGCCCAAATAAATGTTCACCTTGTCCAGCTTATTTTTAGAGGACGGGGAAAATTTGTTTCGGAATTTTTGGAGTCCGTTTAGTATTTCTTTTCTTTCTTTTTTTGCATGTTGGAATTATTTAAAAAAAAGTCAAACCGACTTCGGGCCGTTCCCGGCTAGGATAGCTCGGGCCGGCCCTCTTATAAGTCGCACCCGAGCCAGCCCAGCCTCGCCTCCCCCTGAAACCTTAACCCTAGCCGCCCGCCGCCACCGCTGCCACGCGTCGCTGCTGCCGCCCCGCGCCGCGCCAACGCCCGCCACCGTGCCGGAGTCGCCGGACCTCGCTGGACCCGAGGTAGCCACCTCGGTTTTCATGAGAAAACCGTTTGGTTTTTTTCAAAACCCTAGATCCGTTTTTTGTTAGATCCGGTTCGGTTTATTTTCGGTTTAGTTATTTAGCGAATGCCCATTTTTTCGTTCGTTTTAACGAACGGTTTTCACCGTTCAGCCGCAGACAGCGAACGTTTGTTCGTTAGCCTGTTCGTCAGTTTTTCTTTTTCTCGGATTTTCCGCGATTATTTTCGATCGCGGTTTCTGATCCGATTTTCGTTTTAGTATAACTTGTCACTCGTTTATCGGAATCAGGCGATTCAAGCGCCTAGAATTTCGCCTCGAAACCCTCTTTCTGTTTAACCAACTTGAACAAGATTTTGATACAGTAAAATTTGACTTTAGTCCAGATTAGTAATCGGTTCTTATTTCTTTCGCAGTTTGAGTTTCGTTGCTCCGTTTGATTTGATTCTTTTTGCGAACCGGAGTTCTTAAGTTGAAATTTCTGGTTAGATCTCTTATTTGAGATTTACTCGTGCCCTTGTTTGATTGCTTATTGTATGCTTGTTTGATTGTGATAGAGTACCCGGAGTGCGAAGCGTGCTACATCTAGTCTCTAGGTTTTGCGGATCATCAACAAGGCAAGTAACACTTTGATCATGTCCCTTCATCACCCAGTTTTTATGCATTAGTTTCAACCCTCAAACATTGCATGGTTAGGACTTCATAACATGTGGGATTGGGAAGTAGATGAGGTAGTACCTATTCACCTGTTTATTATCAAACCCTTGGGAGTTACTTCTACGTATTGCTTATATTGCCATGCTATGCTCGTAGACGTGGATTGGGTTTGAGTGAAACCATGACAGATGTGAGATTGTAAATTAAGGGTTCAACTTAAGGTGGCAACTTTTAATTCACATCTGGGTGGATTGCTTGTCGGGCACCTGGAGAATCCAGTGTTGTCCTAGGATATCCCAGAGTACCCGTGTGATAATCCTAAGGTCCGCCACCCAGGCTCAAAGGGAACTGAGATATTTCATGCTAGAAACTTCTGTGTGCAGCCACAAGCTATTATAGGCTCTAGCATATTTGAGTAAGTTGCGTGAAGCTCTTGAAGTGGTAGACTAGCAGGTAGTGGGTTGTAGGTGGTATAGTCTATCCGGAGTAGAGAGTTAATGCTTCTGAAAGGCTACGTCTCGGTCATCCGTTTCTCAAACATCATGTAGTGCGAGAAATCCAACGGAGGAGATCGATTCTTGTGGGGAAAAGTGCACAAACCTCTGCAGAGTGTACAAACTAATCATGGTTAGCCGTGTCCCCGGTTATGGACATCTTGAGTATCTAGTACTTGAATTATCATATGTATCTCATCACTCTAAATTAATATTGTTGGGTTGATAATTACTTTTAATTGGGATTGAGTTGGAGGAACCTTCTCAATGATGTTTCAACTACCATGATAGTTAAATAAAATCTATTCCTTTGTTGTAGGGAAAAATTGGCTTTTCGAAAAACTTTAACCGTAGAGCTTTCCACCAGCCAAATATGCATATAGTGATAGCATTATTTCTATTCTTGCTCTACCGTGTTTTACTGCCAGCATATTCCATGTGCTAACCCGTTTTCGGGCTGCAACGTATTATGTTGCATACTTTTCAAGCGAGGAGTAAGGTTCGTTAGGTCCTTGCCGTATAGCTTAGCTATGTCGTTGGAGTTGATGGACTCACTTTATCTTCCAAGCCTTCCGTTGTTATTATCAGATGGCCTTAAGCCATATTTATTGTGATAAGTTCTCTTTTGAGACATTCAATGTAATAAGTGTGTGATTGCTACTCTATTATAAATCCTTCGAGTATTGTGTGTGTCTACCGATCCAGGGATGACACTGAAGCACAGAGACTTGACCGTTTGAGGTCGGGTCGCTACAATCACACACGGTGCGTAGAAGAAACTGTGTGGCAAAGGTTGTCCATCACACACACTTTTATGTGGTAATCATTTTTGCAAGGTGACCTAACGCAAACAGTTTTCAAAAGGATGTCATGTGTGATTGTTCATTGATCTAACATCGTTTATTCCTAGAAATTGTGTGCATTGCCTGAGGTCATCTCCCACGGTGTTTTCTCAGTAACCGTTTGCAATAGAAAAACCCAATTAGCAGGCTAATTGGCCTATTATTAAGAATTCATTTAGTAATCTAATTGATATTTCATATTAAGAACACAATATATTTCATTTCCATATTAAGGAAGCAGGATTTCATAATTGAAATACATCAGAGTAAATCATCATATAGCTTGAGCACTGAGCTACCCCATCACACAACTGCACCAGCACCAAGTTTCGCATGCAACATCTACAACCTTTCGAAATTAGCATCATAGACAAAACATAGACAAATGAATCTCATTTGAAAAATAGCTTAATCGAAATGAGCCTTCATTGCTGTTGAAGGCCTTTGCAACTTTAGGCAGTGCTTGTGGATGATTGACCATCCATCCTTCATCCTCTTCAGGAACACTTCAATATTGAACTGTGGGTGTTGTATGAAAACCTTACCCACCTCCTGACCATACAGGTGGTTTGAGAGGTAATCATCAGTGAACTGCTTTGGAAAGGCCTGAAAACAAGGATATGCATAAATATCTTCTCCAAATTTGAAATGGCACAAAGGAATTAAAAAGACAAGGTATAACAGTTAGTACCATCCCATAGTGAACTGATGTCTTCTTCATTGTGCAGACAAAGATCTTGCTATTTTTTGTTGCTAATTTCTTTATCGTAACAATCTTTCTGAGTGTCTTGACTTGACTGATATTAATGTACAACTCATTTCCACATATGCAAAAAGGGTCAAATAATGGGTCAAAACCTCTGACAGCAGGACCTACATGTGCAGGACCAAACTGTTAAAAACCTAATATTTAAAATTGGAAAGGTGTGTTATTAACAACATGCCTAATGTTTATAAACAAGCAAACGTAGTCATTCAAACTTGTATTGTGCATGTCTAAGTACACTAGTTATTGGCCCTGTTTGGATCCATGGGTTAGAGTTAGTTTGAGCAAGTTCGGGCTCAAATAGCCCTAAAATATCCAAACATGAAGGCTAGTTTGAGCTAGTTGCGTCAAACCCACCCAAAACAACTATCCCACCCAAGAGGTGCTGATTGGGGCTAGTTCTCCTAGTGCATTTGTTGTCAATCTAACACTGTCATCCAAACACCTCATTGGCTAAAGTTAGTTCAGGGTTAGTCATTGTTATTTAGGAAATGTAGGATAGCGTAGGATTTATTTTACCTTGACTGGTACTCTAAGATGACCATGTACTCCTATATATATGCCCACGAGGCTCAAGCAGTACAATCAACTATTCCACCAATCTCTCCCCCTTTTAACTGTCATGAGCTAGAAACTAACTCTAACCTCTAGCTAAGTTAGAGTATCCAAACAGTGCCATTATTAAATCAAATGGAAAGGTGTGTTCAATACTCCCTCCGGTCCTCTTTACTCTGCATATAAGAATCGTCTGAAGTCAAACTTCATAAAGTTTGACCTTATTTATATGAAAAAATATCAACATCTAGCATGCTAAAGTTATACAATATGAAAATTTAAGTCATGACACATGTACTGATGTTTATTTCATATTGTGAATGTTGGTATTTTGTTCTATAAAGTTAGTCAAACTTTAAGAGGCCTGACTTTAGACAAATCTTATATGCAAACTAAAAAGATTCGGAGGGAGTACAACATGCTTAACAGCAACCAAATATAGTCATTCATAGAGCTACTGTTAAATTTGGTATTGATGAAATTGAACTGCACAGTTTATACTAGCACATATAGAACATCACGCCGTTAATAGCTGAAATAAACAAGGCATACTACCAACAACCAAAGATGGCAATTGAAATTGGACATATGCTAACTACAAACAACTGAACAACCATAAATCGTAGAAATAAACAAGGCATAATGTAAACAACCTAAAATAGCAATAAATACCGGACATATTCTCACTACAAAAGGGGTTTGAGAAAACAAATCATGGGTTTCCTCACTTGTCATAGATTGGCTCCTCCTCATGGTCATAGTCGATGAGGTCTGACTTGCCAGCTGAGGATCCCAGACCACCGTCGCAGAACGTGTCCTTCAGAAATGACAAAAGGGGCTCCATGGCGATGACGGATGGCAAATTTTTCATAACAAGCCGCAGGAGATCAGCGGCAGGGCCGTCGATGAGATTGACGGCTGTCAAACCTGAAGGGTTGGGGGTGGGCAACTTAAGCTATGACATAACCCACGTCAAGTCGTCGGTGTCGACGACCTTGATGTTGTAGCCGGCGTCCGCGACATGCCGGAATACTTCAGCCCGCTGATCGAAAGGCTCAGTCTAGGTCCAGTCATCATCGTCAGCTTCCTCGGAGGCCACCTCACCGACGTCGGACGAAGTGGCCGCGGTAAAGCTCTTTTGGGCCATTCGCTCCTCGAGCTCCCCAAGAAGCGTAGCCAGGCTTAGGCTGCGACCTCTGAAGTG
Source organism: Triticum aestivum (assembly GCF_018294505.1). NCBI lineage: Eukaryota > Viridiplantae > Streptophyta > Magnoliopsida > Poales > Poaceae > Triticum > Triticum aestivum. The sequence goes on along the minus strand of NC_057812.1, from coordinate 468,716,186 downwards.
GGGGTGGGGATGGGGATCTCTATCAAAGGGGGCATTTCACAGGCGTCATCTAAGAAACTCAGGGCGGCGAGGGTATGTATATCGATGGGTAAACTACACGGGCATACCGGCAGAGGTTGACGATGGAGGCGCGACATCGACGACCTAGCTAGATTTGGTGCGAGGGAGGGGTGGTGTGTGTGCGTGTGAGCGGGGGATTTGGGGTGAGTGAAGGATTTGGGGTGTGTGTGTGGACAGTTCCAAGGTGGTGTTTGAGGAAATGCCGCGGGTACTGAAAATTTTACTAGGCGGGAGTAAAATGGCGGGGCTACCAAAATTTGGGTCAAGGGATTGAAGCAGAGCGGGGCGGGAGTAAAATTTCAGGGCTACTGAAAATTTGGATCTACTGATTGAAGCAGAGCGGGAGTAACAGACATCGCACACGGTCCATACATACTAATCTTGAGCTATCAAACAGAAAAACCATCTACGCGGACATGGGTAGATATTTTTGAGATTGCGAGGGAGTAGAGATTTTTGAGAGGGGGAGGGAAGCCTCGTGGACCCCAATCTACTGTGATCATGTGGGTGATAGGGGTAGGGGCACGACACATGGGTAGTCCTAGGGAACCGTGTCTGTTTCGTACCCAGTCGCAGACGGTTGCTGCGTCTGACTCGTCTGTTGTTTATAAATTTGGCCAAGAAACGCGGGAAACGGTTAGAACACAAACACACTTGGATGTGGACCAAATATATGTATGAAAAGGGTGGTTTGGTGTTCAAATACCCAATTCACAACTTTGATGTGGCACCTGTCGCACAAAGCGCACGTTATTATACATCAACCCCCCTCCCCCTTTGCTTCCGATCAACTTTGGACCGTGTGCGGGCCCACACATGTGTTCTTCTAGCGTTACCAAATCACACATTTGATGTGGCACATGTGCATCGCAATTAACCGGGCATCCCCGACCCCACGGAGGTTCATCTAGTACAAATTATTACTGTGCCCCCTCCCCCCTTTGCTTCTGATCAAATGTGGACCATGTGCAGGCCCAAAGATGTGTTCTTCTGGCGTTACCAAATCACAACTGTGTGCTTCTGGCGTTACCAAATCACAGATGTGTTCTTCTGGCGTTACCAAATCACAAATTTGATGTGGCACATGTGCATCGCAAAATTAACCGGGCATCCCGACCCCACAGAGGTTCATCTAGTACGAAGTAGTACTGTGCCCCCCCCCCCACACACACACTTTGAGTCGGTCGGGGGGGCATCTCACCAAGGTGTATTATAAGACTGGCCAAGAAGAATCACCACCTTGGTCGTATAACCTCTCTTGTTTGTTGGGTCAAAGTCATGGATTGACATTCCACCCACGGCCCCACAAAATAGGCTGGTTTGTCACCGATAACCACGCGAGGGAGTGCCTGAAGACAACCACTGCGTGCATGTGGCTCAAACATATGTATGAAGTGTCATGTGGTGTTTGAATATACCCAATGCACAACTTTGATGTGGCCGCATGCATTTGGAACTGGAAAGTCCCCACACGGAGCGAGGGTTCAAGACACATAGTATACTATATATATAGGGATTCATGTGTATGTGAGCCCTCGAACTTAGGTCTCGAATCTCACCATGATCTAAGTACGACTATACAGTAACCCAAACCAAGAGAAGAAGAATCCACCCTGGTAACCTCTCTCGCGTTGTTGGTCGAAGTGATGGACGTCCATGCGGGCCCACGAATATATAGGCCGTCGATGTTAACCAAGCGAGGGAGAGTGTCCAAAGACAACCACTGGATGTATATATGTGCCCCAAACATATTTATGAACAAGCATGATGCATGCATATATGTTTGAAACCAAAATCACAACATTTTGATGTGGCGCATGCATGCGTCAAAAAATGCACAGTCCCCACACAGATCTGGCTCATGATGCGTCCCGTGCTCGCCCCCCCCCCACTTTGACCCGATGGGAGGGATTCGTGCGTACACATGTGCATGAAGTATATAGTTTCATCTTTCATGTACCGAACTGTATAAGACGAACAAAATTTTAATCCCCTCCTAATTATAAGTCAAATTAACCTCTATCGCTATTGTCGAAGTGATTGACCAAGTAGGTACACAGAGATGGACGAAGCATCTCGCTGATAACCCCGTGAGTGAGTGCTAGAGGACAACCACCATCGCTTGTTGGTGGGCCAAACACATGTATGGAGATGTGTGGTTGTAATGTTTCAATACCTAATATATGCAGAACATTGATGTGGCACCTGCCTCGGAAACCTTTAAGTCCCCCACACGAACAGAGGTTCATGACATGTAGTATATATAAGTTGTCCCCTCCCCTCTTCGACGCGTAATATATACTCCTATGTACCGTAACACAACCCGAAAATAATCCTCCTTGTTCGTCAAATTACCTTTCTCATTGTGTCATATATTAGATGGACGACGACCTCATGGGCCCATGAAAGGAAGAGTGAAAATGCGTTATATCGACTAGAGGGGGGTGAATAGGTGATTTTTATGAAAGTCTTCAAGAAAAATGATAGAAATGAACCTATTACCATGCAGCGGAAGGTAGACTACACTAGGCAGACCATAGTCAAGTATTCGATGAAGTGAAAGCACAATGACTAATAGCAGCTAGGCAGTAAGGATCAGGTACACAGTGAAGACAAATGGATAATGCAAATAGGCACTGACTTCAATAGAGCTAACTGTAAATAAAGAGATGGGAAGGATAGAACCAGTGTGCGGGATGAAGACAAAGGTTTGGTAGACCAGTTCCAACTGCGGTGACAGTTGTACGTCTGGTTAGGGCGGATAGGTATTTAAACCTGAGGACACATAGTCCCGGACACCTAGTCCTGAACCGCAGCTTAGGACACTTAGTCCTCACCGTATTCCCCTTGAGCTAAGGTCACAGAGACCTCGCCCAATCACTCTGGTAAGTCTTCAAGGTAGACTTCCAAACCTTCACAGACTTCGTTCACCGGCGATCCACAATGACTCTTGGATGCTCAGAACGCGACGCCTAACCGGTTGGAGGATTCACAGCACTCAAGTGTAATAAGTCTTCAGATCACACAGACAGGAAGACTTAAGTGATGCCTAACACTCTTTGGCTCTGGGTGTTTAGGGCTTTTTCCTCGCAAGGAATTCTCTCTTAAAGGCTTCAAGGTGGGTTGCTCTCAAACGACAAAAGCCGTGCTTTAACTCTGAGCAGCCAATCGTTTATGGTTGTAGGGGGTGGGCTATTTATAGCCACTAGGCAACCCGACCTGATTTGTCCGAAATGACCCTGGGTCACTAAGGAACTGACACGTGTTCCAACGGTCAGATTTCAAACACACACGACAACTTTACTTGGGCTACAAGCAAAGCTGACTTATCCAACTCTGGGCAAGATTTGCTCTCATAGTCTTCACTCGAAGACATAGGATTTTGGTTAAGCATCACTTTAGTCATTCTGACTGGTTCTCTTGGACCTCACTTAACAGTACGGTGGTTCCTATGACTCAACAAAGAAAAACACAGAACGACGAAACTGCTAAGTCTTCGCGCTCCATAGTCTTCACGCGATGTCTTCTCTTGTCATAGTCTTCAATGTGAATGTCTTCACATACCACCTTTGACTTCAATGTCTTCATACATTTTTAGGGGTCATCTCTGGTAGGAAAACCGAATCAATGAGGGACTTCTACCTGTGTTATCCTACAATTCTCACAAACACATTAGTCCCTCAACTAGGTTTGTCGTCAATACTCCAAAACCAACTAGGGGTGGCAGTAGATGCACTTACAATCTCCCCCTTTTTGGTGATTGATGACAAACTAGTTGAAGTTTTCAACGGGGAATATAATATGTGAAATTGTAAAGGATAGGGAATTGTCTTCATAAGTTGCAAGGGCTCCCCCTGAAGATGTGCATACAAGTAATTTTGCTTTTGGAATGCAAATGCACATGGCAGGTTGTACTTGTGGAGACCCTCTTCATCTTATGATGACAATTCATCATGCATGAAAAGTATGTGAAGATAATGACATGCATAATGAAAAATGGACGTATGCAAAATGATCTAAGTGCGAAATTTATCATCGCACATGCGGAATTTATCATCGCATCACAGAATAGCAAATAAGTAGCAGACGACCATCGAGTTTAAGTGTTACAACTCAAAGAACCAAATGTATCAAAACGAGAGTTGTAAACACTAGGCAAAACATAAACCAACCGCCCATATGGACCCGCTTGAAGACTATCAAACTCATATGCTTCTCCCCCTTTTGTCAGTAAGGACCAAAAAGGTTTGAAGACATAGAGCATCTAATCATTCCCATGAGGAGTAGGTGAAGCAGCAAGGTCGTCGGTGTTGTTCGGCGGTGCAGACGAACTCGGGGCAGTGTCGATGTGTGCAGAAGTAGGGAGCGGTGAAGTGGCATCGTCTTCGTCCTCGATCACTCTGGCATTCACAGTTGCCGCAGAGGAAGAGAACTCAGAGTCTTCAAGAGACGGAGTTCGTCGCAGCACAGTCCTTCTTGGAGGTGTGGAGTCAAACTTGAAACATTCAGAGAAGCCATCCTCTTGAAGATCATCATCAGAACACATAAGCGTCATCCCTTTCCATGTACGCCGACAAGTTTCATGGGCAACAAAGGCATTCTTGGTGGCAAGATTGCGAATGCGGTTGACATCCACCAAGAGGCTTTGCATTTGGCACTTCAGCCAGTCATGATGCATATCCTGTTTCTGATGAAGGGCAACCAAAAGCTCTCGGTCATTGAGAACACGAGATCGCTTCTTGGGCCGTTGGGCAATAGTGCTTTCAGTGGCTTCAGTGAGGGCACGATGAGGTGCACGTGTAGTACCAGCCAGAGGATAAACACGAGTGACCGCTTCAACTCCTTTAATGTTTTGAGAGAAACTTTGATGCTCAGCATTCTGAAGACTAAGAGGCTCCTTGGCAGGCTCTGGATAGATGGCTTCAACGGACATATCAACATCAGGCAGAAAGATCCGATGATTGCGAGAAGAGGGCTGATATGAGATAGCTGAGTGTAGTTTGATTAGCCGCATTATTCATGGAGCGTAAAACTTCAAGCCAAAAAGATCAGATCCTGATGCAGCAAGTTGGCGGATGAAGAAGTCTTGTGCATTGAAGCATTTGCCGTGAAGAATATAAAAGACCAAAGTCTTCATTGCACCTTCCAGCTTTGCATGTGGAGAATGTCCTTTGATGGGCCAGAGAGTTCGCCTAATAATGTGATAGATAGTGCGTGGCAGATACTCAAGGTCTTCAACAAAGAACTCCTTAGGATATGCAGCATCTGGAGGCAAGGGCTTCATCATGCTAAGCATCTGACTCATGTTCGGTTCAGGCTTCTGAAAGATGCTCTCCATAGCTGCACTATGAAGCTGACAACCAGGTTCATAAAGATCTCCAGGAGTGGGCAGACCAGTGAGCTCAATGATATCAAAGGCTTTGGCTTTGTGATGAACATTGCCGGTCATTCACTCAAGGACCCAAGTCTTCGGATCTCTGTTGTAGCCACGAATGTGAAGAGTGGCATAGAATTGGAGCAGCAACTCTTCGTTCCAGTGCTCTTGGTCGGTGACGAAAGGCAACAATCCAGACTCTTTGAAGCAATCCATAGCTTCTTCCAAGCAAGGCAGACTAGTTATGGCTTCAGTGTCAAGACGCATATGAGGGAAAATGCGACCTTGATTGTACAGAATGCATGAGTAATAACTTCGCTGCGGATAGCTCCAGAACCGATCAGAAGATATTCTTTCCCTTGAGTAGGGGTTCTTGGCGCTATTGAAGAAGGTGTTATCTGCTTTGAAGCCGTTGACATTAAAGGATCCTGGTGCTGATGCAGGACCTGGAAACCTGGGCAACCTTGGCATTGGCTTCTGTACCTGAGGCCTGTGCTCAACGTGATAGTCAAACTGAGGACCAGCAGCAGGCGCAGGAACAGGAGCAGTAGCATCATTGGCTTCACTGACTTCTGGCACATGGGTTGGTGCAGGCTCCACATTTGCTTCAGCCATGACAACATCATTGGCTTCATTTGTGTTGGTGGTGGCAGCCTCAAGATTCTCAACCTCCACTTGATGAGCTGGAGGGTCGGGCACAGACACGTTCTCCTCGAGAACAGCTTCTTTAGTAATGGGGGGAGTAGAGACATGTTCTTCTTCTTGTGTGTCGTCGGCTAATGCAGCCAGAATGTCTTCAGTAGCATTAGCCTCAGACTCGGAGACATTCACAGTAGGAGTGGCATCTGGAAACACTTGACATGCAACAGATTGGTGTGGCACTTCTCCTTCTAGAACGCTCGAAAGAGGGACTTGAGACCTTGGTCCTTTGCGAAACCTGCGTAACGCTGGTGACACCTCTGGAGACGGAGTTGGCTGGGCCTCAAAGTCATCTTCTTCTTCTTGCCAGGATGGTGTGACTTGTTGTTGTGGGTGATCAGCCCATGATGCATCCTGAGCAATTGGCGTTAGAGGACGACCAATGCTGATGAGTTTGCTGTGCGTAAGCACAGGCGATGATACCAAGTTGTGCTCGATCTGAGGAAGAACTACATCATCTTCACATTGTCATGGTGACCAATGTCTTCAGCAGTGGTGGGATCAGCTGCTGGAAAGTCTTCAACTTCATGAGCCTCTGTGGAAGCAGGCTCATGGACAGTCAGTTGGCGCTCTTGATGTTCAACTGCAGGGCAAACCATGGAGATAGGTTCAACAACTAAGGGCTCTGTGGGAGAAGTCCGATCCTTCTTGGTCTTGCGCTTCTTCTTGGAGGGAGCAGCATCAGAGGCTTCAGGATGTTTCCTCTTTCTCGCTTCAGCCTCAGCAGTCCTCATCTTCTTCAGTTCCGAAGCGGTTGACCTGACCTTTGGCTTCAAGCCAGTCATGCTGGCTGGGAAGACAATGGGATGTGCTTCCTGCCTTGGTGCTTCGGGTTCGGCCACAGCTGCCTTCTTCTTCTTCTTTGCAGCCATCCTGGGATCGATGCCAGGATGACCAAGGGCCTTGCGCTTCTCAGCCTCATTGTAGGCTTGCACACACTTGTCAGCCAGGCTCTTCATGCGCTCACGAGAACCTTGAGCTTCTTCACGCTTCTTGAGAAAGGCTTCTTTGAGCTCGTGCAGCATGATCTTGAAATTTTTGACCTCTTGCACGCTGAGCTTGGCCATGTGCTTCTTGAACTGAGCTTTCTCAAAGTCGATCTTTTGCTTCAGTTCAACGATGCGCTGAGCTAGAGCTAGCTCTGAAGCAATGGCGCCATGGAAGGCGACACTGAGGCCAATTGGAAGTTGCAGATCTTCAAAGCTGAGGTTGGGCGTGTCAAACCACTCATCAATGAAGTTGTGGATGATTGCCACGTCAAAGAGAGGCAAATCATTGAAGATTTCTGCTTCTTCTTTGCTCTTGATCAGTTGCTCAAGAGCGTCATCTGCAAGATCTTCATCGCTGGACAGATCAATGGCGTCGTTGCGCAGAATAGCAGCAGCAGTCAGTTCTTGGCTGGTGTGTTGCAAAGGCATCTTGACTCTCGAGGGCTTGGAGATGCGTGACAAATCTTCAGACTGCACACTGTCTTCAGGAGGTGCAGTAGCCAGTGGCTTCGCCCGTGAGATTTTTGGTGCTGAGGCAGGCATTGAAGCTTTAGGCTTCTTCAGTTTCTGTGGCTTCGGCGGTGCAGGCGCTTCATCAGATTCAGCGTCATCTGCAGGCTCATCCACGGCTGTCCCTTGAACCATGATATGAGTGATGAGACCTTCCAGGTTGTAGAAGGGCCCAACAAGATTGGGTTCAGCTTCGCGGGTGCCATCGGCACGGGGAGCAGAAGGGCCAGGGTTGAAGTCTAGTCCCAATGACTTCTTGTTTTGCTTAGACGAATTCTTGGCAAATTGGAAGTTGCGTTTGAACAGATTGTCGTCACGACACCATAGCAATGACGATGGGTGAGCATCCGCAGGCTGTGGTCCACGGACCATGCAGGGATAGAAGCCTTGTTCAATGGCTTCATCTCTGGACCTGGGTTGAAGATTTCTGTATAGGATGTCTCCCCAAGGTCGCTTGATGGCATTTTTCTCAGCATATTCCTGGGTCACAAACCGGTACTTGAACCATTGTTCTGCCCAATATCTTCGAATCCATTGGATTCGGGTCTTGCGCTGATTGTAATCCTCTTCAGGATCTGTCTTGTAAAGCTCTGAGAGGTCATCAGGCAAATCTCTTGACGTTCCCCCACGACGCTGTCTGCCACCCTTCCTTACTGATTTCTCTGCAGCCATGAACTTCAAACTGAATGGCTTCAACACGTTCAAAGGTTTCAAAGGCTTTCGCTTGCTGGACAAACAGGAACTGGCTTCGGGAGAATTTATATGATGCTGTAAGAATTCTGCAAATGAATGCAGACTATGAGAACCAAGGGATTCTCCCACGGACATGTACCTGTGACAGCATTAAGGTGCGAGGGAAGGGGAAGAGGTCATATGCATTCTCAGAAGATTTTGAAGATAAATCAGTTTAGAAGACATTGACCTCATCGTGCGAAGACATTCACTCATAGATAAGGAGTTGGTTCCAGATTTGTACGAATCCACGGATCAGTACAAGTGAGGAATCTAACTACTTTGTGAAGCATAAGTGAACATACTAGGCATATTATGAGATGCAGTATGAAATAGATCCAACTTGTGTGAACAGAAACTGCTTGTGGTAGAAAGTGATGAATCTATAGGATCAAAGGGGCCGTAAAAAGGAAGTTTTATTTACCACACGAAGAACTGCTAGACGGAGTGGAAGAGGAGGCCGAGCAGTTCGATCGTCCGTGCCCTAACTTGGCGACGGAGGACACCTACGGCGACGGCGGAGAAGACGATGTCCACGGCCGGCGTGAAGACGGCGTCGGAGAGGTCGCGACAGCTTAAAGCTTCGTCGCCGGCGTCGTCGAGGGCTAGCGGTGGCGCTAGGGTTTGTGCGAGAGTGGAAGAAAGGATAATGACTGTGGTGAGACGTGTATTTATAGGGACAGGGACGGCACAGTGTTATTACACAGGTGCCCCTGGCGATTCACATCTGAAGGACACGTGGCCATCATGCAACATATCGGAGGTTGTTCCACGTTCCCACGCACGCCTGGATTGTCGGGTGGTCGTTCCCACTTCTCCGGGTTTCAGGTGAAGGAATTAGCATTGAAAGTGGACTTAATGTTTGTCTCTGTATCTTCTGCTGACAAGGACGCAGAGAAGACATTCGACAGTTTCAAGAGAATGCATATGATTTGGAGAGATAGAGTTTGAGATAGAAAGCATAGAGAGGTTAGGGTCCGATCACATTCACTTAGTTCAAAAGATTCAACAAGAAGACATAGCTATAAGTGAATGCTGTAGAGGACAGAACACTAGTATATATATATAATCAACATAGTGAAGATAATCATGAAGACAAGTTGAGATTGAAGCCAAACCAAATGTGAAGACATAGCAAATGCAACGCATGGGTGAAACACTTCAAACAGAAGAATTTGGTGGTGGCGTTACCCACCGTATAGGAAGTATTAGACCCAGACACGGCGCACAATTATCGTGGCGCTCCGAAGTCAAATTCCACATTAATGTATTCACACTTAGAATGTATGTCTTCATTGATTGAAGATATACTTTACTTCGTGTGTTGCACATCTAAGTCATCAATATGCATAAGTGTTAGGATGTGTGCCTGATCACAGGACATTTGAGGATTCCAAGATATTTAGCTCACACCGTAACTTGCAAAATCTCTTCTCATCCAAGGGCTTGGTGAAGATATCTGCCAATTGCTCTTCAGTGTTGACGTGTATGATATCAATATCTTCCTTCACAACATGATCTCTGAGAAAGTGATGACGAATTTCAATGTGCTTTGTCTTCGAGTGCTGAACTGGGTTGTTGGCAATCTTGATGGCGCTTTCGTTGTCGCAGTAGAGTGGCACTTGCTTCAGATGAATGCCATAGTCTTTGAGTGTTTGCTTCATCCACAGAAGCTGAGCGCAGCAAGATCCAGCAGCAATGTATTCAGATTCAGCAGTGGAGAGAGATACACAGTTCTGCTTCTTTGAAGACCAACATACAAGTGATCGTCCCAGAAAATGACATGTGCCTGATGTAGACTTGCGATCCACCTTGTCACCAGCATAATCAGCATCCGAGAATCCAACCAGATCAAACTCTGAGCCCTTTGGATACCATAATCCTAGTGTTGGGGTGTAAGCCAAATATCGAAGAATTCGCTTCACAGCTAAGTGATGCGATTCCTTTGGTGCCGCTTGGAATCGAGCACACATGCAAACACTAAGCATAATATCTGGCCTAGATGCACATAGATAAAGTAAAGAACCAATCATGGAGCGGTATACCTTTTGATCGAACTCTTTACCATTGTCGTCGGGACCCAGATGATGTTTGGCTGGCATTGGCGTCGTGAAGCCTTTGCAGTCTTGCATACCAAATTTCTTCAGGCAATCTTTGAGGTACTTCTCTTGAGATATGAAGATGCCGTTGCGTTGCTGACGTATTTGAAGACCAAGGAAGAACTTCAGCTCACCCATCATGGACATCTGATATTGCTCTTGCATCATATATCCAAACTCTTCACTGTATTTCTGATTGGTGCAGCCGAAGATAATGTCATCCACATATATTTGGCACACAAACAGTTCACCATCATATGTCTTCGTGAAGAGAGTGGGGTCGAGGGAACCAGATTTGAAGCCTTTGCTCTTCAGGAAGTCTTTGAGTGTGTCATACCAAGCCCGAGGGGCTTGTTTGAGGCCATACAGTGCCTTGTTGAGCTTGTACACCATGTCAGGATGTTTTGGATCTTCAAAGCCAGGCGGTTGTGCAACATACACTTCTTCTTCAATCTTGCCATTGAGAAAAGCGCTCTTCACATCCATTTGATATAGAAGTATGTTATGATGATTTGCATAGGCCAGCAGTATGCGTATGGCTTCAAGTCTAGCCACAGGAGCAAATGTTTCATCGAAGTCAATCCCTTCAACTTGAGTGTACCCTTGAGCAACGAGACGAGCTTTGTTTCTAACAACTTGACCATGCTCATCTTGCTTGTTGCGATATATCCATTTGGTGCCTATTATATTGTGCTTGCGAGGATCAGGACGCTTAACCAGTTCCCATACATTATTCAGCTCAAACTGTTGAAGCTCTTCTTGCATAGCTTGAATCCATTCAGGTTCCATGAAGGCTTCTTCAACTTTCTTGGGTTCAGATATTGAGACGAATGCGAAGTGCCCACAGAAATTTGCTAGCTGTGTTGCCCTTGAACGAGTGAGTGGACCTGGTGCATTGATGCTATCAATTATTCTCTCAATCTGTACTTCATTTGCAACACGAGGATGTACAGGACGAAGATTTTGCTCTTGCTGATCATTGTCATCGTTAGAGGGATTGTCTTCAGGCTGAGCATTGTCTTCAGGTTGATCAGGTGCGGAGATGATAAGTTCCTCTTCAGGCTGAGCTTCAGACGGTATGATTTCTCCAGTTCCCATAAGTTTGATTGATTCACTGGATGGAACTTCATCTAGCACATTTGGCAGGTGCTCTCTTTGTGAGCCGTTCGTCTCATCAAACCGCACATCCACTGTTTCAACCACTTTATAGTGAAAAAGGTTGAAGACTCTGTAGGAGTGCGAATCCTTTCCATATCCAAGCATAAAACCCTCATGTGCTTTTGGTGCAAATTTTGAAGTGTGATGTGGATCCTTGATCCAGCACCTGGCGCCAAATACTCTGAAGTAACTGACATTTGGCTTCTTGCCAGTAAGGAGCTCATAGGATGTCTTGTTCAGAAGCTTGTGAAGATAAACACGGTTGATGATATGGCATGCAGTATCAATGGCTTCCGGCCAGAATTTTCTTGGAGTCTTGTATTCATCAAGCATCGTCCGGGCCATCTCAATAAGTGTTCTGTTCTTGCGTTCGACGATGCCATTCTGCTGTGGCGTGTACGGAGCTGAGAATTCATGTGTGATGCCTAAGGTATCAAGATATGTATCTAGGCCAGTGTTCTTGAATTCAGTGCCATTGTCACTTCTGATGTGCTTTATCTTGGCGCCATAGTTGTTCATTGCTCGACTGGCGAAGCGTCTGAAGACATCCTGCACTTCAGTCTTGTAGAGGATTATATGCACCCAAGTATATCTTGAATAATCATCAACAATGACAAAGCCATAGAGACAAGCAGTAGTAGTAAGAGTTGAGTAATGAGTGGGACCGAAAAGATCCATGTGGAGCAGTTCGAAGGGTTGAGTCGTTGTCATGATTGTCTTCGAGGGATGCTTGGCCCTCGTCATCTTTCCTGCTTCACAGGCACCGCATAAGTGATCCTTCTTGAACTTGACGCCCTCGATGCCTATGACATGCTTCTTCCTTGCAAGGGTGTGGAGGTTCCTCATGCCAGCATGCCCTAGCCTCCGATGCCAGAGCCAGCATTCAGAAGCTTTTGCTAGAAGACATACTGCAAGTTGTGGTCCTGCTGAGAAATCTACCACGTACAAATCATCTTTCCGATACCCTTCAAACACTAGAGACATGTCAGATTCCATTAGTACAAGGCAATGATATTTTCCGAACATCACAATCATGTTTAAATCGCAAAGCATTGAGACAAACATTAAGTTGAAACCAAGGGATTCAACAAGCATGACTTTATCCATGTGTTGATCCTTTGAGATTGCAACTCTACCTAGACCCAATACCTTGCTTTTACCAGTGTCAGCAAATGTGATGTGACTTTTGTCAGATGGACGCAAAGTTGAGTCCATGAGAAGGCTTCGCTTGCCAGTCATGTGATTTGTACACCCACTATCAATAATCCATTCTGAAGCAGCTGGTGTCGTACCCTACAGTGCAGTTAGGGGGATAGGCTTCATGAAGAGAATTGTGAAGCAAAAACATTTGACAAACCAGTGGATTATTAAAGCTTAGATCGAGATTAGGACTGATAGGGCAAGTAGCAAGCGATTCAGGAACAAAGTACGTAATAAGACCATTTGGGCATTTGATCTTGCGCCCTACAAGATGTTTAAGCTCCCCAGCAATAGTGTCAGACGATTTTGGTTTTCGGCTGGAGACCTTTCCCTGCAAAAGAGAGTTAAGCTTTCTTCGCCACCCACATCTTCAAGGGTGGCTTCGAAGCAATGAGTCTAAATGCAGCATCTGAGAACTTTGGCTTTGGAGCCCTAGCAAAAAGTCTTGCAGGTGGACAATAGTACTCATAAGAATAAGCAGAATAGTTCTTGGTCTTATGAACATGGCGGTTTGATGAAACGCGCTCATATTCACAGGCCTGAGTATGGTTTCCCTGCAAAACATTTGCGTTAGTGCGACTCAGGTGAGTCCTCTGTCTGTATGAAGCCTTTGGACCATATGAAGCCTGTGGTCTGGGGTTTGTCTTCTTCACCTATAAGAGCCATCAACATTCATTTTCCTTTCAAACCCAACACCCTCTTTCCTAGGGTTTCGGTTCAGGATCTTCCTTTTGAGGACATCACATAGTGTCTGATGCCCTTTGAGACTTTTGTACATCCCTGTTTCAAGCAGTGTCTTCAACCTAGCATTCTCATCAGCAATAGCAGTGGTATCCTCAGTAGAGGGGTTAGTTACCACATCAACAGTTGAAGATATTGCAATAGTAGCAGCAGTAGAACATTCGGCAACAGAAGTAGCGTTATCACGCTCAATGCATTTAAGCCATGGTGGTTCAAATCCTTCCTAAGCTGAACTGATCTGTTCGGCGCGAAGTGACTCATTTTCCTTTTGAAGATCTTCATGAGCCGCTCTCAATTTCTCAAGATCTTGCTTCCTTTGAAAATAATCATAGGAAAGCTTTTCATGAGTTGTTGATAGCGTTTCATAACGACTTTCAAGTTCCTCATACTTAATATGAAGATTTTTTATGTCTTCAATTAAGGATTGAGATCGAGTCATTTCAGCGTCCAACATGTCATCGCTTTTGTCTAACAGTTTTTGAATATGTTCCATAGCTTTCTGTTGTTTAGTGGCAAGGGAAGCAAGTTTTGCATAGCTGGTTCCAAATTCATCACCAGATTCATCATCACTGGATTCAGATAGACATCATTCAATTACCTTAGCATCTTTTGCCATAAGGCATGATGCAGAAAATGATGATTCTGGTTCGAATGTCATCGCTTTGAGAGATTCCTTAAAGTCCTCAAACCAAGGATCATGACGAGTTCGATGACCTTCATAGACCTCAGAGAGACGGTCCTAGATAAGCTTCGCATGATCGAGATGCATGATATTCCTAAACTGATTTTGAGACAGACAGGAGCAGATGACGTCCTTCGTCGTGAGGTTGAGAAGAGTGTACTTGCGAATGTCATCAGCTTCCGCCATCTTGCACAGATCGGTCAGGCCAATCTCAGTGACGGTCCACAGCTCGCTGTTTGTCGCCATGAGGCGCTTCTTCATCCTGGCCTTCCACTTGGGATACTCGTGACCGTCAAAGATGGGGCATGACACAGTCTTCATTCCTGTGGTCGACATAACTAAAACTCCAGGCGGTTAAACCAAAATCACATAGAACAAGGGAGTACCTCGCTCTGATACCAATTGAAAATGCGTTATATTGACTAGAGGGGGGGTGAATAGGCGATTTTTATGAAAGTCTTCAAAACATGGAAGTTTTGAAGACAAATGATAGAAATGAACTTATTACCATGCAGCGGAAGGTAGACTACACTAGGCAGACCATAGTCAAGTATTCGATGAAGTGAAAGCACAATGACTAATAGCGGCTAGGCAGTAAGGATCAGGTACACAGTGAAGACAAATGGATAATGCAAATAGGCACTGACATCACAAGAGCCAATTGTAAATAAAGAGATGGGAAGGATAGAACCAGTGTGCGGGATGAAGACAAAGGTTTGGTAGACCAGTTCCAACTGCGGTGACAGTTGTACGTCTGGTTAGGGCGGATAGGTATTTAAACCTGAGGACACACAGTCCCGGACACCTAGTCCTGAACCGCAGCTCAGGACACTTAGTCCTCACCGTATTCCCCTTGAGCTAAGGTCACACAGACCTCGCCCAATCACTCTGGTAAGTCTTCAAGGTAGACTTCCAAACCTTCACAGACTTCATTCACCGGCGATCCACAATGACTCTTGGATGCTCAGAACGCGACGCCTAACCGGCTGGAGGATTCATAGTCCTCAAGTGTAATAAGTGTTCAGATCACACAGACAGGAAGACTTAAGTGATGCCTAACACTCTTTGGCTCTGGGTGTTTAGGGCTTTTTCCTTGCAAGGAATTCTCTCTTAAAGGCTTCGAGGTGGGTTGCTCTCAAACGACAAAAGTCGTGCTTTAACTCTAAGCAGCCAACCGTTTATGGTTGTAGGGGTGGGCTATTTATAGCCACTAGGCAACCCGACCTGATTTGTCCGAAATGACCCTGGGTTACTAAGGAACTAACACGTGTTCCAACGGTCAGATTTCAAACACACACGGCAACTTTACTTGGGCTACAAGCAAAGCTGACTTATCCAACTCTGGACAAGATTTGCTCTCATAGTATTCACTCGAAGACATAGGATTTTGGTTAAGCATCACTTCAGTCATTCTGACTGGTTGTCTTGGACCCCACTTAACAGTACGGTGGTTCCTATGACTCAACAAAGAAAAACACAGAACGACGAAACTGCTAAGTCTTCGCGCTCCATAGTCTTCACGCGATGTCTTCTCTTGTCATAGTCTTCAATGTGAATGTCTTCACATACCACCTTTGACTTCAATGTCTTCATACATTTTTAGGGGTCATCTCTGTTAGGAAAACTGAATCAATGAGGGACTTCTACCTGTGTTATCCTGCAATTCTCACAAACACATTAGTCCCTCAACTAGGTTTGTCGTCAATACTCCAAAACCAACTAGGGTGGCACTAGATGCACTTACAAAGAGTCCTAGGCGAATGAGTGACAACCATAGTCCACAGTGGCCCAATGTGTTGGTGATGTTTTTAATACCCAATACGCACAACTTCTTTTCGGCACCTGCCTCGGAAACCGAAAAGTCCCCACACGGAGCGAGATCGATTCATGAAGTGTGTGTAGTATATATGTGCTGCCCCGGCCCCCTCCTCCCCTCTTCGACACGTACTATATACTCCTACTGCAACACAACCCAAAAAGAAACCTCCTTGCTGGGTCAAAGTGATGGAGGACAACCTCGCAGGCCCGCGGATGGAAGCATCACACGTGAGTGAGTGTCCTATATGATGTGTAGTATTGCCCCCGGCCACCCTCTTCAACGCGTATATATATATATACTCCTACTGTACGTATAACAAAACCCAAAAAATGACCATCTTGTTGGTCAAATTAACCACTCTCATCAAATGTCATAGTGCTGGACAGCGACCTTGAGGGCCCACGTGAGTGAGTGTCCTAGGACCACTGCGTGCATGTGGCCCAAAGATGTATGTCAAACTTTTTCTGCATCGAACATGCGACCAAAGGAGTTTAGTGTTGAAAAATGAAAAAAAAATAGATAACATATATCCGTATTTTATACATTGATTGATTTCCCAGGGATTTAAATGTGCAAAAATCAAATTTGATCTACATTAGACCCATGATAGTGCACGAAAATAGATTGCAAAATCATATGTGTACGTGTCCCTGGGTGCATGTTTAGTCCCCATGCAAGAAATTTCTAACATCTAGAATCTTGATTTTAAAATCCAATAAATCCAAAACTAAGTTGAAATTCATGAAACTTATCGTGGTGTCATATGGACACCAATAGACTGTGATATTTTTTCAAATTTGAGACAAGTTTTGATATAATCTTCTTACATACAGAAAATTATAAATAATTATCAATCAATATCGCAAACGAACTCTTTATTCGAACAGTGTGCTTTAGACCAACAAAATGTAAATGCAGTGCTTCGGTTAAGCAATAAAATTAATCATCAAAAAGGAAAAATCAATATAATGCATGACGCACATGCGTCCCGTGTGTCGTATGAGCACGCGTGAGTTGACGAGACACATGGTAGCATGCATACCAGGAGGCCGAGGCATGCGCATGTTCGCTACACACTCACTGTGGGGCGTGCTAGTAGCTGTGTTAAATGATGGTAGGCGTGCCAACAGTCCGCTGTGTAGGCTCACCGGGAGGCGAGACAGCCCTTTGACACTGCCCACCTTGCTCCCACTGCTCCATATTAATGGCGCGCCTGATCTGCAGCCGCACACCCCATCCACAGTTGTCACCGCTGCATGGAGTGTATTATGGTTTTGCCGAAGCACACCATCAGCTAGTGAAGCACCCGCGCAACGCATGAAGCTGGCGCAGAGGTTTCTGTCACCGCCGTCGAGGTCTCTCGCGAGCAGCAGCGAGACCTTGACTTCGTCGCCGTCATCGTGCCTCCCCAGCCGGAGCTGGAGGTCCACAGCTACTCCGGCAACAACTCCGACTCCGACATAAAATCGGTTAGTCCCCCCCTTTTGTTGGGAACAGAAACCCTTGGTTATGTTCACCTAGTCCATGAAATTAGAGTAATATTCGTTAGATATGTGTAGTGTGTATTGATTGTTTGAATCGTATCTATGGTTAGTGATTAATTGTTTGTTCTGTGCAAACGATTTTTTGCTAATAATCCAACTAGGGTTACCGTGCGTGCTAATAATTCATAGCCAGATCTTGAGAATTTATTTTGAATGTCCTACATTCATGTTTGTGCCCTTTTTTTCTTCCAGATCTTGAGAATTGATTTTGAATGTCCTACATGTATGTTTCTGCCTTTTTTTCCTTCCAGCTTGCTATGTACACAGATGAGGCTGCAGCCAGTGGCACCGCCGGCTGTAGATCCTGTACCCGGCAGCGCGGGCAGAAGTGGCCTCGCCCCCTAGATCCGAGGAACCCGTAGAATATCGGGTGGGCCGCATCAGCAATCTCCCGGACGCCATCCTTGGGGAGATCATCTTCCTTCGCCCCACCAAGGATGGCTGCCGCACACATGTCCTCGCATCTCAGTGGCGCACTCTATGGCACGCCACACCTCTTAATCTCGACTGTCGTTGTTTATCTGTCGTTCATGATTTTGAACTCACACGGATCCATCATTTGCTCCCACGAGGGCTCTATTCAACACCTATGCATCCCGGCATGCTGCCTGCTGCACATACCCTTCACGGTGAATTCCTGGCAGACACCCCATTAATTTGAAAAACTCCAACATCTTGAGTTTACTATGCAAATAGCTATCCACCAAGCGTCGTAGTTGTGCCCTCACCACCAATGTCCATCTCATGGTTTTCTTCCTCTCTCCACACCACCACCCTGACCCGGTGTCATCTACCAAACAATCTGGTACAAATTCTTCGACTCCCGCTGCTAAAAAGCTCGCGCTTGTGGTGGTCGATCTGTCGGAGGCCTCACTACACAGCATCACCCACTCCTGCTGCCCTGCCCTGGAGCACTTGATGCTTCTTTTTGGAAAAGAAATATGTATCCATTATCTCCAAATAAAGTCGCCTCACCTTGGAAGCATCGGAATTTGCTTTAAAGGAGTGGAGCTCATCATCAAAGACGCCCCTTCACTCCAAAGGTTGCTCCTTGATTACCGTTATGCACCTTCGCAAATAATTGTGGTCTCTGCGCCTGAACTGGAGATCTTGGGTGTAATTCCTAATCCGTTTGAAGGTAACAAGATGGTGGTTAGCTCCACACTTATTCAGGTATTGTATTTTATCATCAACACTTTTGTAATCATAAGCTGCATTTTTCATTTGTGTGCGTAAGTTTTATATCATCAACACTTTTGTAATCATAAGCTGCATTTTTTTCATTTGTGCGCATAATCTTTATGTAATATTGGAGTACGCTTTTGGTATTAATATTATGTTTTGTGCTCAGTGAAGAGTTTGTCCATGGGTACCCTATCAATGGTGCTGGATTTTTGAAAGTGCAACTATCCCTAGGTGGTTTTGGTAATTCATAACAACATATAGCTCATTGAGCTAATGCTATTCCAAGATGATTATTTCAGGAAAGCTCAATGATTGGCATGGCATGGATGTGAAAGTGGAACCCTCAAAATGCTAAGGACAAAGGATTGGCTCAAGCTCAAAAGCTCAAGACTCTTCATTTTATATTTTAGTGATCCAAGATCACATTGAGTCTTTAGGAAAATCCAATACTATCGAGGGATGAGGTGTTGCTTAATGAGCCTCTTGCTTCATGTGCTTAGTGATATGCTCCAAAACCCTCAACTACTTTCCCATATCCACATATGACCTAAACCCTAAGCCAAACTCGGTCCTACCGATTCTTCCTATCCGGCGCCACCGAGTTTCACTTGTCATTAGCCACTGCCAAAACCCTAGCAATTCGGTTCTACCGATAAGGATCTCGGTCTCACCGAGATGGGGTTGCAAACTCTCTGTTTCCCTTTCGTAACTTTTCGGTCTCACCGAAAGAGCGAATCGGTCCCACCGAGATTGCAATGTAAACTCAGTGTTTCCCCTTTGTAACTTTTCGGTCTCACCGAGTTCCACTCGGTCTCACCGAAAGAGCAAATCGGTCCCACCGAGTTTGCCTGACCAACTCTCTGGTTAGCTAATTACCAAATTCGGTCTCACCGAGTTTGTGTAATCGGTCTCACCGAGATTACGTTATGCCCAAACCCTAACCATATCGGTCCTACCGAGTTGCATGTCAGTCCCACCGAAAATCTCTAACGGTCACTAGGTTTACATTTTCGGTCCGACCGAGTTTATTGATTCGGTCCCACCGAGATTGGAAAACTGTGTAACGGTTGGATTTTGTGTGGAGGCTATATATACCCCTCCACCTCCTTCTCATTCGAGGAGAGAGCCATCAGAACACACACACCATTCCAACTCATATGTTCTGAGAGAGAACCACCTACTCATGTGTTGAGACCAAGATATTCCATTCCTACCATATGAATCTTGATCTCTAGCCTTCCCAAGTTGCTTTCCACTCAAATCTTCTTTCCACCAAATCCAAATCCTATGAGAGAGAGTTGAGTGTTGGGGAGACTATCATTTGAAGCACAAGAGCAAGGAGTTCATTACCTACACACCATTTGTTACTTCTTGGAGAGTGGTGTCTCCTAGATTGGCTAGGTGTCACTTGGGAGCCTCCGACAAGATTGTGGAGTTGAACCAAGGAGTTTGTAAGGGCAAGGAGATCGCCTACTTCGTGAAGATCTACCGCTAGTGAGGCAAGTCCTGTGTGGGCGATGGCCATGGTGGGATAGACAAGGTTGCTTCTTCGTGGACCCTTTGTGGGTGGTTGCTTCTTCGTGGACCCTTCGTGGGTGGAGCCCTGTGTGGACTCGCGCAACCGTTACCCTTGGGTGGAGCCCTGTGTGGACTCGCGCAACCGTTACCCTTCGTGGGTTGAAGTCTCCATCAACGTGGATGTAGGATAGCACCACCTATCCGAACCACGGGAAAAACATCCGTGTCTCCAATAGCGTTTGAATTCTCCAAACCCTTCCCTTTACATTCTTGCAAGTTGCATGCTTTACTTTCCGCTGCCTATATACTCTTTGCATGCTTGCTTGAATTATGTGATGATTGCTTGACTTGTCCTAAATTAGCTAAAATCTGCCAAGAACTAAAATTGGGAAAAGGTTAAGTTTTTATTTGGTCAAGTAGTCTAATCACCCCCCCTCTAGACATACTTTCGATCCTACAAGTGGTATCAGAGCTTTGGTCTCCATTTGCTTTGATCTCCATAGCTTTTGGTGGTCATAGCCTTGGTTTCACAACCTAGGAGAGTATGGCGTCTAGCGAGGGAAATTATCACCGTAGAGGTCCTTACTTTGATGGTACTAATTTTGCTAGTTGGAAGCATAAAATGAAAATGCATATTCTTGGACATAACCCCGCCGTTTGGGCTATTGTGTGTGTTGGTTTGCAAGGTGACTTCTTTGATGGGAGAGAACCAAACCGTGAAGCTACTGCGGATGAGTTGAAGATGTTGCAATACAATGCTCAAGCTTGTGATATTCTCTTCAACGGATTGTGCCCCGAAGAATTCAACAAAATCAGCTGCCTTGAGAATGCAAAGGAAATTTGGGACACTTTGATTGATATGCACAAAGGTACCGACTCCGTCAAGGAATCCAAGTTGGATGTGCTTCAAAGCCAACTTGACAAGTTCAAGATGAAGGATGGTGAAGGTGTCGCTGAAATGTACTCTAGGCTTGCTCTCATCACAAATGAGATTGCCGGCTTAGGAAGTGAAGAGATGACCGATAAATTCATCATCAAGAAGATTCTAAGAGCCTTGGATGGAAAATATGATACCGTGTGCACATTGATCCAAATGATGCCCAATTACAAAGATCTCAAGCCAACGGAGGTGATTGGAAGAATTGTTGCTCATGAGATGTCACTTAAGGATAAAGAGGAACTTCACAACAAATCAAGTGGTGCCTATAAAGCCTCATGTGAAGCCCCTACATCATCAAGTGAGAAACAAGACTTCAATGAAGAATTGAGCTTAATGGTGAAGAACTTCAACAAGTTCTACAAGAGTAGAAGCAAAGATAGAAGCTCCAAGTCAAGGTCCTACAATGACAAAAGATCTTCTAGTCGAGAGCGAAACTGCTACAATTGTGGAAGACCCGGACACTATTCCAATGAGTGTACGGCTCCCTACAAGAGAAGAGAAGATTCTCCAAAAAGAAGAAGCAAAGGATCACCACCAAGAGAGAGAAGGAGTAGAGATGATCGTTATGAACGAAGATACTCACGGAGAAGCAAGGATTCGGAAAGGAAGGAAAAATCATCAAGGAGCTACACAAGACGAAGACATCAAGCTCATGTTGGTGAATGGGTATCCGGCTCCGACTCCGACAGCCACTCCGAGAGAAGTTATCACTCCGACTCCGAAGATACTCAAGATGAAGGTGTTGCCGGTCTAGCACTTGTGTCAACCAACTCCTACGACATATTTGACTCACCAAATGAAGGAATTGGAAGATGCTTCATGGCCAAAGGTCCTAAGGTAACACACCCCGAGTATGTTGATTTCAATAGTGATGAAGATGACTTGTTAGGTGATGATTTGCTTGTTGACAACTCTAGTGATGAATATTATGATGAAAGACCAATTAATCATGCTAATCAAGATAAAACGAATGACAATGATAAGGAGAAGATTGAGGCCCTAACTAAAGAACTAAACACTCTTAAGTTAGCTCATGAAACCATCTTCGAAGATCATCGAGAACTTTTAAGAGCTCATGAGAAATTACGCTTTGAAAAGCTCAATCTTGAGCAAGAGCATGAGTTCTTAAAAGCAATCAATGATGATCTCCGCAAGAAAAGTTCTTCTTACATTGCCAAGCGTTTACTCTTATCCACTTACATGCCTCAAGTCAAGTCTAGTAACAAGAACAAGAAAGATTCTTCCTCTAGTAGTAACAATGATCATGCTAAATCCAATATTGTTGCTTCTAGTAGCTCTCTTGATTCCACTAATGATTCTCTTAGCCAAGTTACACTTGAGCAAGAAAATAGCTTATTGAAGGGAATTATAGAGAAAGGAGTGTACAAAAGCCTTGCCGGGAGTAAGCAATTCGAGGAAATTGTGCGCAAGCAAGGAATGCACCGGAAGAATCAAGGTGTTGGTTTTGAACGAAAGTTCAATGCCAATGGAGTTGAGTGGGAAGAAGATCAATACCCCAAGACAAAGTTTGTCCCTCAACAAGAGAAGTATACTTCTTTCAAGGGGACACAAGCTCAAGATGATCTTCCACCACAAGACTACAAGCAAAAAGGCAAGGACAAGCTTCAAGAGGAAATTGATGCATTTGAAGAAGCTCCAAAGACCTTAGTCAAGTGGATTCCCAAGACTACTTCAAGTTCCACTTCATCAAGTACGACTACAACTCCAAGGATTCCCATCAAGATGGTGTGGATCCAAAAGAAGAAGAACTAGAGAGTTCTTGAGGGTGACTCCGCCAACATACTTCACTCTTATCATTTTGGCAAGAACAAGTGCAATCAACTTCCACATCTTGCACTAGTTCAAGGAGTCACAAACCCTCTTGTTGGTAAGACAAGGGACAAGGTAATAAAAGTTTTCATGGACATCATCTTTGTGTGCATCACTCTATGTCTATGGATATCCTTGTTTGTTCCTTGTGGGACTAACCCATGTAGGTATTGAAAGTGCAATTCACTCAAATGGATAGCTCCAAGAGATCTACATCAACATTGAGCATCCACATCTTCAACATCTACATGAAGTCATCATCGACAAAACCCAAGGTTAGTTCATCCCTCTTAGGGGGGATATCACATCTAGGGGGAGCTTTACTCTAAGACTTGAGCTAAAGCAACTCTAAAGATGTGAACAAAACAATGCTTTATGTAAAAGTGGTAACCCCACTTGAGCTTAAACGATGAGTATGACCTATGATCAAGTGCTCTCACTTGACTCCTAAGTCAATATACTCATATATAGATGACCTTGTCATCGCAAATTGCTTGATAGATGCTAGAATTGGTTGTGCATGCCTTGCCACATATTTCATTTGCCATCTTATTGTGTGAGCATGCTGGTTGCATATTTTACTCATTCGAGGACATCCACTTGTTGTTTTGATTGTTTGGTTTTATCTTCTTTTGCCAAGTGGATGGACAAGAATGCCTAAGAACCTCCTCTAGCTATCTATGCTTTTCTCGTCTCAAACTCTATTCATGCTGCATCACAAAATTTGATCAAGTCAGATTCGAACCACTCTGTGTGAGGAGCGCTCGGAGTCCCCGATTCGTCATAGACTTAAACTTCCAAAACCTCTTTATGATTCTCGGTCTGACCGATACTCCACTTTCGGTCCTACCGAGATCATTAAGTTGATCTAGGTTTTCGATCTCGGTGCAACCGATTTGAACATTTCGGTCACACCGAGTTTCAGTAACTGCTTGCAGTTATGAATCTCGGTGCCACCGAGTTGTTCCACTCGGTCACACCGACAGGGTCGGGCTATATATAGTCACGGGCAAAATTTTGGAAATTTCTCCGAACCCCTTCGCCCGCGCGATAGCCTGCTCTGCCCTCGTGGTCTCCGGATCGTCTTCTCGCCGCCAGCCGCCTCCAGTCGCTGGTCTCCGTCGCCGTCAACGGGAATTCTGCCCCGCCGTTGCCGCCGTAGCAAGTCTCCGCCGAACTAGGGTATGGACTTGATCACAGTGCTATTCCCCGTCCAATTCCTAGCACATTGTGTTCTTCATGATTCTTGCCACGATTGAAACACTCCTATCCAGTCAATGCGCCCGTAGATTAGCTTTGATTCGAAAATTTTAGGGTTAGGTTTCCGCCGAAACCATCTCGGACCCACCGAGTTGAAAAACTCGGTCCCACCGATTTGGCTTATGCCATTGCACAAGTGAGACTCGGTCTGACCGAGAATTACTTATCGGTGTGACCGATTTTTGAACTCAGTGAAACCCTAGCAGTCTCGGTGCCACCGAACTGTGACTCGGTCCTACCGAGTTCACTAGTTTAGGTTCCAAAACTGCTTCGGTATCACCGAGTTTGAAAATCGGTAGATCCGAGATGATTTCAGTGGGAAACTAAAACTAAGTTTTTGGATCATTCTTTTGCAAAAATCTCTGCATTTTGTGATGCTCATCCACTCTATCTCTTCTATAAACTATTCACAGGGTCAGCAGTCAGTTTGCAGCATGTCTGATCAAAGTGATAGCCAAAACATGTCAGAGCAGCAGGTGCACATGAGTGAGGGCACTAGTCCCTCAAGTTCTTCTGATGAAGGCAGCAGGAGCACTCCTAGCAATTTGCCAAAGGCTGCCACGAGACAGAGGAAGAAGAGAACTTCAGACTCTGAAGATGAGGACTATGTGGCAGAGGAAGAGGCCACTTCCAAGAGAATTGAGCCAGCTCAAGGCACTAAGCCAAGCCTGAAAATCAAAAGGCGCAGGCAGGCA
The DNA here is from genome assembly GCF_018294505.1 of Triticum aestivum. Classification (NCBI taxonomy): domain Eukaryota; kingdom Viridiplantae; phylum Streptophyta; class Magnoliopsida; order Poales; family Poaceae; genus Triticum; species Triticum aestivum. Next base: position 468,691,151 of record NC_057812.1, on the reverse strand, counting down.
ACCAATGTCAAAGGCCAGAATGTCAACTGAGAAGCCCATAGAGCCAGTTGCAGCTGAGGGCAAGAAAAGAAAGGAAAGGGTGAAGAAGACTGTGGCTAGAGTGCTTGGCAAAGCTTCCATCATCGAAGAGGAAGAGGAAGAAGAGGTGGCTGCACCAGCGCCCAAGGCACCCAAGCTAATGGGAGATGCCATAAAATCAGGGGGAGCTGCTTCCAAGGCCAAGCCAGCTCCAGCTCCAAAGCCTAAGAGTACAAGGAGCATTCCTGCAGCTGAGAAGAACAAGGCCCCAGTGCCTGAGACTGTTGCAGAAGAAGAGGAAGAGAATGTCCTGAGAAAGCTAAAACCCAAGATCCCAGACCACAAGGATGCTCATCCTGTGGCTGAGGATATGAAGCTCAGGAGAGATTCAGGGCTGAGGAAGTGGAGAGAAGCAGACTCGTATGCTTCAAGGAGAAGGACAGCAGTTGACTACAGGTTTCACACCAAGGAGCAGCAGGATTTCTATGAGACTGTTTTGCTAGATAAGAAGCCAATTGTCTGTGACATGAGATGGGTCGACTGGACCTACATTAAGGACAATGAGGAGCACTATCCTGGAGTGCAAGACAACTTCATAGCTTGTGGAGTAGCTGACTTTGTTGGGCAGAAGCTCACAAAGTGGAACGAGGAGCTTATCATGCAGTTCTACTCCACGGCACACTTCTATCCAGATGGGAGGATCACATGGATGTCTGAGGGTATGAGGTACCAATCCACAGTTGCTGAGTGGGCACAGATCATTAATGCCCCAGAGGAGCAAGATGATGACTTGGATATCTATGCCAAGAAGAAGATGGACCACAACTCAATGTCAAATATGTACAAGGAGATCCCAAATGAAGCACTTGATACCTTCAAGTTTGGCTCAGTACATTACCTTCTGTCAGGGCTCCCGACTATCAATTGGATCTTGAGGCACACCTTATTGCCTAAATCAGGTGATCACAAGATGATCAGAGGCCATGCTATCAACTTGCTACATGTGTTTGATGTGCCTCGGAAGTTCAAGGTAATGAGCCTCATAGTGGAAACGATCAAGAGGACTACAGCAGATCAGAAGAGGAGCTGCGGATATGCCCCTCAAATTCAGGAGCTCATCAACTCCAAGATGGGCACGGGCATATATCTATTGGACAAGGAACACCTGCCCACCCGTCCAGATTTCGAGGACAATCAAGTTGTCATGACTGAGAACGAGCCATCATCTGCCCAAGCATACGCGAAGAAGGAGAAGGCGAGGAAGGAGAAAGCTGCCAAGATGCCTACTCAAGAGGAGGCATCTGAGTACTTCTTGAAGACCAAACAAGAGCAGCTTGGTTACTTGATTGCATCCACGCTGAGGATTGAGCAAAGTCTGGCCACCCTCACTAAGAATCAGCAGAGCCTAGAGAGAATCATGGAACAGAAGTTCTATGACTTGGATGTCAAAGTAACGGAAGTTCAGTCTGCAGTGGAGCAGCTCCAGGAGGACATGCAGGAGAGGAGAGGCAGGACTACCACTCATGCCTTTGCCAGAGTGCCAAGAGGCCCGAGGTCATCTGCCGTGCCAGTTGCTGACACAAGAGCCACCACTTCAGCACCAGCTACAGCCTCCGTTCCACCAGCTCCAGCATCTACTTCAGCTCCAACTCCAGCGTCTACTTCAGCATCTACCGAAGCCTTCGTCCTTGGAGTGATCCGGACTCCACCACCACCAGAAGATCAAGCCTGAGCGTCGATCTAGCACTATGCATTTTCTAGGAACTTTTTTGGTAACTTGTTGCCAAAGGGGGAGAAGATGTATAGATCATAGGCTTCGAGAGAGAGAGTGTTGCTTTTCTCTCTTGCTTTATTTGGTGGTTTTTCAAACTTGTTTGCTTTTGAGTGCTTGAGATACTATGCTTGTGAGACATTGATGATCATGTGTTTGATCATAAGCTACACTTAATGCTTGCTTATTGCTATTATACTATCTATCTTGTGTGATCATTCACTATTCTTGGTGATGAGTGCATGTATTTCATTCTTATCATTTTAAGCGCTCCACCAAGATGTATGTGACATGGAAGAGTAACCCATGACTCTAACTCCTTGTGCATTTGCAGTCCAAAGCAAATTTTAAATATGCACAAATTTAGGGGGAGCTCTTACTTATCACATACTTCTCAAAGCGACGATATATTTCTTGCTTATTATCATTTGTCGAAGCTTTGATCTATATGTTGTCATCAATTACCAAAAAGGGGGAGATTGAAAGTGCAACTATCCCTAGGTGGTTTTGGTAATTCATAACAACATATAGCTCATTGAGCTAATGCTATTCCAAGATGATTATTTCAGGAAAGCTCAATGATTGGCATGGCATGGATGTGAAAGTGGAACCCTCAAAATGCTAAGGACAAAGGATTGGCTCAAGCTCAAAAGCTCAAGACTCTTCATTTTATATTTTAGTGATCCAAGATCACATTGAGTCTTTAGGAAAAGCCAATACTATCAAGGAGGGATGAGGTGTTGCTTAATGAGCCTCTTGCTTCATGTGCTTAGTGATATGCTCCAAAACCCTCAACTACTTTCCCATATCCACATATGACCTAAACCCTAAGCCAAACTCGGTCTTACCGATTCTTCCTATCCGGCGCCACCGAGTTTCACTTGTCATTAGCCACTGCCAAAACCCTAGCAATTCGGTTCTACCGATAAGGATCTCGGTCTCACCGAGATGGGGTTGCAAACTCTCTGTTTCCCTTTCGTAACTTTTCGGTCTCACCGAAAGAGCGAATCGGTCCCACCGAGATTGCAATGTAAACTCAGTGTTTCCCCTTTGTAACTTTTCGGTCTCACGAGTTCCACTCGGTCTCACCGAAAGAGCAAATCGGTCCCACCGAGTTTGCCTGACCAACTCTCTGGTTAGCTAATTACCAAATTCGGTCTCACCGAGTTTGTGTAATCGGTCTCACCGAGATTACGTTATGCCCAAACCCTAACCATATCGGTCCTACCGAGTTGCATGTCAGTCCCACCGAAAATCTCTAACGGTCACTAGGTTTACATTTTCGGTCCGACCGAGTTTATTGATTCGGTCCCACCGAGATTGGAAAACTGTGTAACGGTTGGATTTTGTGTGGAGGCTATATATACCCCTCCACCTTCTTCTCATTCGAGGAGAGAGCCATCAGAACACACACACCATTCCAACTCATATGTTCTGAGAGAGAACCACCTACTCATGTGTTGAGACCAAGATATTCCATTCCTACCATATGAATCTTGATCTCTAGCCTTCCCAAGTTGCTTTCCACTCAAATCTTCTTTCCACCAAATCCAAATCCTATGAGAGAGAGTTGAGTGTTGGGGAGACTATCATTTGAAGCACAAGAGCAAGGAGTTCATTACCTACACACCATTTGTTACTTCTTGGAGAGTGGTGTCTCCTAGATTGGCTAGGTGTCACTTGGGAGCCTCCGACAAGATTGTGGAGTTGAACCAAGGAGTTTGTAAGGGCAAGGAGATCGCCTACTTCGTGAAGATCTACCGCTAGTGAGGCAAGTCCTGTGTGGGCGATGGCCATGGTGGGATAGACAAGGTTGCTTCTTCGTGGACCCTTTGTGGGTGGTTGCTTCTTCGTGGACCCTTCATGGGTGGAGCCCTGTGTGGACTCGCGCAACCGTTACCCTTGGGTGGAGCCCTGTGTGGACTCGCGCAACCGTTACCCTTCGTGGGTTGAAGTCTCCATCAACGTGGATGTAGGATAGCACCACCTATCTGAACCACGGGAAAAACATCCGTGTCTCCAATAGCGTTTGAATTCTCCAAACCCTTCCCTTTACATTCTTGCAAGTTGCATGCTTTACTTTCCGCTGCCTATATACTCTTTGCATGCTTGCTTGAATTATGTGATGATTGCTTGACTTGTCCTAAATTAGCTAAAATCTGCCAAGAACTAAAATTGGGAAAAGGTTAAGTTTTTATTTGGTCAAGTAGTCTAATCACCCCCCCTCTAGACATACTTTCGATCCTACAATTTTGTTAAGACCTTTCATATCAGTACGTGGTGTTTTGATCTGAACATGGTTATCGGCTTGTTGCGATGCTTTCCATGTGTGGAGAATTTGTATATACACGTGATGATATCAAGCACATTGATATACTTAACTAGAACTAACCGTTCAGCTATACTATTTTTTAGACATTAACGGTTTTCAGTCTTCATGTCTATTTAGGCTAAAGGACATGGACAAAAAGGTATAACCAATCGGTGGCATAAGAAGCACCAGGATTTTCTCAGTTCTCATGACATTCGTTTGAGGACAATAACGCTGCAAGTATATGCATCCAACCATGCAAACACTAGCTTTGTCACATTCTTCCTGTTGAATGCGAGAGTACTATTGTCCATGATGATTAAGTTTTTTGGCAGACACTTTCTCACGGATGGACATGTTGAACAACATAAAAGGAAGCTTCAGATGTACAAAGGGCTTCTGAACATGCTCGGCTTCTATTTACAACAATTTGTTATCATGTACCAGTAGATTTTCTAGTCTAGGATCTTGATTTTATGGATCAGATCGGTCCATTTCACTGTGACTGCTCAAAACTTCGGTTGAGTTAGTTGTTATTGTCCTGTTCAATCTGGATTTTGTGTAAACCTGATGAACAATTAATCATCGTGATTTTGTACCTTCTGTAAGCTGGGGTTAGATATTGCTGCCCTTTTCAACTCGGCTTTGACCCATATTTTCTTTCATACAAACCGGAGCTTCTATCAAGAAGCCTCATGGTTCTGAGAGCGAACTTGGTCATATGATCTGGTCATGAAATGACATACGTTGTATCTTCCCACCTTGATTTATTTTATGGAGGCAACACGCAACTGTGCTAAACATATGAAATTATTCATGGTTCGTTTCGCCTTTTTATACATTGATTTTCCTAGTCATTTTTAACAAATAGCCACCACGGCATTATTGCAAACGGTCGTATTAGTCAAACTATGGGCATTGAACTAACCATTTACTACCGCAGGCAGCTGTTTGATTAGACGGGACGACTGTGAGCAGTCCTCCATTCTCATTTACAAGCACCGCCACCGAGGATCGCCGCCTGCTGCGAGATGGAGGATGAGCCGGCCAACAAGCGGGGGCAGGTCAAGCCAAAACCGCAAGAGCCTCCGACGAACGTGGACTTCATCAGCAGCATCCCGACGAGATGTTGGTAACCATCATATCCCACCTCCCCATCAAATATGGTGTGTGGACCACTATCCTCTCGCGGCGGTGGCACCCCCTCTAGCACTGCACCCCCTGGACCTCATCGTCAACCACGAGTTCTGCAGCGGGGAGCAGCAACACCTGGACGCATGTCCCACGTCCTTGACACGCACCCTGGGCCAATCAGACACCTTGCTCTCGGCATGCTCAATCCCCACAACAAAACCGAACCTATGTTGCACTACCGGTTCCTATCCCCATCCCTGGATCGGCTCGAGGAGCTCAACCTTCATGCTAGACATCCTTGCTCGCTGCTGCCATGTTCCGCCTCGCGCCCACGCTGCCTCACGCTACATTCAGGCGGTGCATTTTCCCCTGGATTGATGTCGCGCGCGCTCTTCATCTCCCTAAACTTAAGCACCTCGAGCTCATTGCCATCCGCATCTTGAAGGAGGATTTGGAGCGCCTGCTCGTCAGCTGTACAGCTCTCGAGTACCTTCGTCATCATGTGATGGATGGCTCAGTAGCCTCCACATCACTTCGACGAATGTCCATGCGATTTATGTGCATTGCTGGCGCCGCCCAAGGCTGTCAGCTGAGGTGTTTCATGATATTGTCATTGAGAATGCACCTTTCCTCGAGAGATTGTATGTACATGATAAATTAGGTTCAGCAAGGATGAGGGTCATTCACGCACCGAAATTGACAGTGTTGGGCTATTTGTGTGCTGAATTCAACGAACTTGTTACTGGATCATTATCCGTTCAGGTACAACAGCCTTCTTCTTCTCCTTCTTATATATATTATAGGACAACTGTAAGTGCATCTAGTGCCACCCCTAGTTGGTTTTGGAGTATTGACGACAAACCTCGTTGAGGGACTAATGTGTTTGTGAGAATTGCAGGACAACACAGGTAGTAGTCCCTCATTGATTCGGTTTTCCTACCGGAGATGACCCCTAAAAATGTATGAAGACATTGAAGACAAAGGTGGTATGTCAAGATATTCACATTGAAGGCTATGAAAAGAGAAGACATTGAGTGAAGACTGTAGAGCGCGAAGACTTAGTTGTTTCGTTGTTTCCTTTTCTTCTTTGTCGAGTCATAGGAACCACCGTACTGTTAAGTGGGGTCCCAGTGAACAAAGTCAGAGTGACTGAAGTGATGCTTAACCAAAATCCTATGTCTTCGAGCGAAGACAATGAGAGCAAATCTTATCCAGAGATGGATGAGTCAGCTTTACTTGTAGCCCAAGAAAAGTTGCCGTGTGTGTTTGAAATATGACCGTTGGAACACGTGTCAGTTCCTTAGTGACCCAGGGTCATTTCGAACAAATCAGGTTGGGTTGCCTAGTGGCTATAAATAGCCCACCCCCTACACCATAAATTGGTTGGCTGCTCAGAGTTAGTGCACGACTGTTGTCATTTGAGAGCAACCCACCTCGAAGCCTTTGAGAGAGAAATCCTTGCGAGGACAAAGCCCTAAACACCCAGAGCCAAAGAGTGTTAGGCATCACTGAAGTCTTCCTGTCTATGTGATCTGAAGACTTGTTACACTTGAGGACCGTGAATCCTCCAGCCGGTTAGGCGTCGCGTTCTGAGCATCCAAGAGTCATTATGGATCGCCGGTGAACGAAGTCTGTGAAGGTTTGGAAGTCTCCCTTGAAGACTTACCAGAGTGATTGGGCGAGGACTGGGTGTCCTTAGCTCAAGGGGAATAAGGTGAAGACACGATCTTCTGAGTTAAATCTCAGCCTCCCTAACCAGACGTACAGTTGTCACAGCAACTGGAACTGGTCCACCAAATCATTGTCTTCAACGAGCAACTGGTTCTATCCTTCCCATCTCTTTGTTTACAGTTGGTCCTTGTGAAGTCAGTGCCTATTTGCATTATCTATTTGTCTTCACTATGTGACTGCTTGTTCTGATTGGCTTCATACTGTCTTCCATCCTGATCCATACTGCCTAGCTGCTATTAGTCTTTGTGCCTTCACTTCATTGAATACTTGACTATGGCTTGCTTAGTGTAGTATACCTTCCGCTGCATGTTAATAGGTTCATTTCTATCGATTGTCTTCGAAACTTCCATGTTTTGAATACTTTCATAAAAATCGCCTATTCACCCCCCTCTAGTCGATCACTAGCACTTTCAATTGGTATCAGAGCAAGGTACTCCCTTGTTCTGTGTGATTTGGTTTAACCACCTGGAGTTTTAGCTATGTCGACTGTAGGGATAATCAAAGTCTCCGCCGTGTGCCCCATCTTTGATGGAACTGAATATCCCTACTTGAAGAATAAGATGCGCATGCATCTTGAAGCCATTGATGTTGACCTCTGGTATGTCGTCAAGAATGGCGTCCCCAAGGCTGGTGAAGGTGTCACCACTGCTGATGTCAAGAAGTTCATTCAACTGGATTCCACTGCCAAGAATATCATCTGTGGTCATCTGACCAAAGGGCAGTATGGTCGTGTGAGTCATCTAAGCTAGTCTGGGACTGGCTCTCCAAGGTCAACGAAGGCGTCTCAACCCAGAGAGATCAAAGGATCAGTGTCCTTCGCAACCTCTTCAACCGCTTGAAGAGAAACGACAATGAGAATGTTCAGCTCACGTTTGATCGCCTCACTGACATCACAAATGAGCTCCAAGCTCTCGGCGCTACTGAGATCACCGAGCATGAAATCGTCAAGACACTCCTGAGATCACTTGACAGCTCATTTGACACCCTAGCCTTGATGATTCAAGAACGCCCTGACTTCAAGAGACTCGATCCGTCTGACATACTTGAAAGGCTCAACACACATGAGTTTCAGCTTTTTGAGAAAAGAGATATCTACGGTCCCAACTATGGCTGAACTCATGCCTTGAAGGCAAAAGCTGTTTCCTCATCTGAAGAAGAATCTGACTGCAGTTCTGATGATCCTGAAGACATTGGAAGGGAGCTTTCTATGCTTGTGAAGAAGTTCCAAAAATTCACCAAGAAGAAAGGCTTCAGAAAGTCTTCACGATCCAGCTCAAGGAATGATGAAGCTTCTGCTCATGACTACAAGAAGAGAACATGCCACAAGTGCAAGAAACGTGGTCACTACATCTCTGAGTGTACGCAGTGGGACAATGAGAACAAGAAGAAGAAGAAGAAATACTCGAAGTCTTCTTCCAACTCTTCCTCAAAGTCTTCATCACACAAGAAGAGCTCATCTAGCAAGGCACGTGCGTTTGTTGGCAAGGAAATGGATTCAGAGGAGTCTGCTTCTGAGGAGGCAGAGGTGGAGTCTGAGGAGGAGTCTGATTCTGGCGTTGCAAGTCTGGCTACAGCCTACGTTGCCAAGTCCATCTTCAACACTGAAGACAATGACTTCGTCACTGACGCCGATGAAAATGACAAGGACAACTCCGCTCCCACCTATTGCTTCATGGCACGCGGTGCCAAGGTAAACTCACGCAATACTCACTATCAAACATCCAGTGAAGATGACTCTGATTGTAATTCCAAACCCAACTACAAAACACTTGCTAAAATTGCAACTGAACAACAAAAAGCTATGGAACATATTCAAAAACTATTAGACAAAAGCGATGACCTATTGGACACTGAAATGACTCGATCTTAGTCCTTAATTGAAGACATAAAAAATCTTCATGTTAAGTATGAGGAACTTGAAAGTCATTATGAAACGCTCTCAACAACTCATGAAAAGCTTTCCTACGATTATCTTCAAAGGAAGCAAGAACTTGAGAAATTGAGAGCGGCTCATGAAGATCTTCAAAAGGAAAACGAGTCACTTCGCGCTGAACAGATCAGTGCCGCTTAGGAAGGATTTGAACCACCATGTCTTAAATGCCTTGAGCGTCATAATGCTACTTCTGTTGTTGAATGTTCTACTGCTGCTACTGTTGCAATATCTTCAACTGTTGATATGGAAACTAACCCCTCTACTGAGGATGACACTGCTATTGCTGATGAAAATGCTAGGTTGAAGACATTGCTTGAAACGGGGATGTACAAAAGTCTCAAAGGGCATCAGACACTATGTGATGTCCTCAAAAGGCAGATTCTGAACCGAAATCCTAGGAAAGAGGGTGTTGGCTTCGAAAGGAAAATGAATGTAGATGGCTCTTACTGGAAACCTGAGCAGTACCCCCAAACCACATGGGTTGCTGCAAAGGAACCTTCAGTGGATCCATCCACCCTATCTGGCTTCACTTGTGCTAATCCCATCGACATTAATGAATCCTTTGATGCAAACTATAAACTATTTAATAATCAAAATGGTGAAGTGTTTGCCTGGTATATTGGTACTAACTGCAGGAATGGGCCACCTATGAAGAAAGTCTGGGTGCCGAAAAGGTATCTGGAGAATCTTCCTATGAATGTCGTCATGACACCACAAGGGAAGAAGACAAACCCCAGACCACAGGCTTCATATGGTCCAAAAGCTTCATACAGACAGAGGACTCACCTGAGTCGCACTAACACAAATGTTTTGCAGGGAACCATACTCAGGCCTATGAATATGAGCGTGTTTCATCAAACCGCCATGTTCATAAGACCCAGAACTACTCTGCTTATTCTTATGAGTACTATTCTCCACCTGCAAGACTATTTGCTAGGGCTCCAAAGCCAAAGTTCTCAGATGCTGCACTTGGACTCATTGCTTCGAAGCCACCCTTGAAGATGTGGGTGGCTAAGAAAGCTTAACTCTCTTTTGCAGGGAAAGGTCTCCAGCCGAAAATCAAATGCGTCTGAAGCTATTGCTGGGGACCTAAAACATCTTGTAGGGCGCAAGATCAAATGCCCAAATGGTCTTATTATATATTTTGTTCCTGATTCGCTTGCTACTTGTCCTATCAGTCCTAACCTCGATCTAAGCTTTAATAATCCTCTTGCTCGGCAAATGTTTATGCTTCACAATGCTCTTCGTGAAGCCTATCCCCCTAATTGCACTGTAGGGTATGACACCACCTGCTTCAGAATGGATTATTGATAGTGGATGTACTAATCACATGACTGGAAAACGAAGTCTTCTCATGGACTCAATGCTACGTCCATCTGACAAAAGTCACATCACATTTGCTGATACTGGTAAAAGCAAGGTATTGGGTCTAGGTAGCGTTGCAATCTCAAAGGATCAGCACATGGATAAAGTGATGCTTGTTGAATCCCTTAGTTTCAACTTAATGTCTGTCTCAATGCTTTGCGATTTGAACATGATTGTGATATTTGGAAAATATCGTTGCCTTGTTCTAATGGAATCTGACAAGTCTCTAGTCTTTGAAGGGTATCGGAAAGATGATTTGTACATGGTAGATTTCTCAGCAAGACCACAGCTTGCCATATGTCTTCTTGCAAAAGCTTCAGAATGTTGGCTCTGGCATTGGAGGCTAGGGCATGCTGGCATGAGGAACCTGCATACTCTTGCAAAGAAGAAGCACGTCATAGGCATCGAGGGCGTCCAGTTCAAGAAGGATCACTTATACAGTGCCTGCGAAGCTGGAAAGATGACGAGGGCCAAGCATCCCTCGAAGACAATCATGACAACGACTCAACCCTTCGAACTGCTACACATGGACCTCTTCGGCTCTACTCACTACTCTACCCTTACTACTACTGCTTGTCTCTGTGGCTTCGTCATTGTTGATGATTATTCAAGATATACATGGGTGCATATAATCCTCTACAAGACTGAAGTGCAGGATGTCTTCAGACGCTTCACCAATCGAGCCATGAACAACTATGGCATCAAGATCAAGCACATCAGAAGTGACAATGGCACTGAATTCAAGAACACCGGCCTCGACACTTATCTCGATACATTGGGCATCACTCATGAGTTCTCAGCTCCGTACACGCCGCAGCAGAATTGCATCGTGGAACGCAAGAACAGAACACTCATTGAGATGGCTCGGACGATGCTCGATGAATACAAGACACCAAGAAAGTTCTGGCCTGAAGCTATTGATACTGCATGCCATGTCATCAATCGTGTTTATCTTCACAAGCTTTTGAAGAAAACATCCTATGAACTTGTAACGCCCTCGATGCGGCTATATCTCCCACGTGTCGAAGCACGACTTAGAGGCATAACCGCATTGAAAGCAATGTCGCAAGTGAGGTAATCTTCACACAACCCATGTAATACATAAGGGAAAGAGATACATAGCTGGCTTACAATCGCCACTTCACACAATTACATGAATAAAGCATTACATCATCCAGATACAATCAAGGTCCGACTACGAAACCAAAATAAAAGAAGAACCCCAAATGCGACAAAGGTCCCCGATCGACCCCAACTGGGCTCCACTACTGATCAACTAAAATGAAACAACACAAAGGGCAAGATCTTCATCGAGCTCCTCCTTGAGCTTGGTTGCGTCATCTGCACGGTAACATAGGCACCTGCAAACTGGTTTTGGAAGTATCTGTGAGCCACAGGGACTCAGCAATCTCGCACCCGCGAGATCAAGACTATTTAAGCTTATAGGAAGGATGGAGTAATGAGGTGGAGCTGCAGCAAGCGACTAGCATATATGGTGGCTAACATACGCAAATGAGAGCGAGAAGAGAAGGCAAAGCACGGTCGATAAAAGTATGATCAAGAAGTGATCCTATAGAAACCTACGTCAAGCATAACTCCAACACCGTGTTCACTTCCCGGACTCCGCCGGAAAGAGACCATCACGGTTACACACACGGTTGATGTATTTTAATTAAGGTCAACTTCGGGTTTTCTACAACCGGACGTTAACAAATTCCCATCTGCCCATAACCGCGGGCACGGCTTTCGAAAGTTCAAATCCCTGCAGGGGTGTCCCAACTTAGCCCATCACAAGCTCTCACGGTCAACGAAGGAATAGACCTCCACCCGAGATGTTCCGATCAGACTCGGTATCCCGGTACAACAAGACATTTCGACAGGGTAAAACTAAACCAGCAACACCGCTCGAATGTGCCGACAAATCCCGATAGGAGCTGCACATATCTCTTTCTCAGGGCACACTCAGATGAGCAATCCGTACAACTAAAACCAAACCTCGAGTTTCCCCGAGGGGGCGCTGCATAGGGCTCTAGTTCGGACCAACACTCAAAGGAGCACTGGCCCGGGGGATTAGAATAAAGATGACCCTTGAGTCCGCGAAACCCAAGGGAAAAAGAGGCTAGGTGGCGAATGGTAAAACCAATGTTGGGCATTGCTGGAGAAGCTTTACTTAAGGCGAACTGTCAAGGGGTTCCCATTATAGCCCAACCGCGTAAGGGACGCAAAATCCGGGAACATAACACCGATATGACGGAAACTAAGGCGGCAAGAGTGGAACAAAACACCAGGCATAAGGCCGAGCCTTCCACCCTTTACCAAGTATATAGATGCATTAATTAAGTAAGATATATTGTGATATCCCAACAAGTAAAACATGTTCCAACAAGGAACAAACTTCAATCTTCACCTGCAACTAACAACGCTATAAGAGGGGCTGAGCAAAGCGGTAACATAGCCACTCAACGGTTTGCTAGGACATGGTGGGTTAGAGGTTTGACATGGCAATTTGGGAGGCTGACAAGCAAATGGTAGGCATCGTAGCATTGGCATGGCAAAAGAGCGAGCAAACTAGCATAGCAAAGATAGTAGTGATTTCGAGGGTATGATCATCTTGCCTGAGATCCCGCAAGGAAGAAGAACGAATCCAAGAAGAAGACAAACGGCCGTAGACGAACGAATCCTCACAACTCCGGAACGAAACCGAAGCTAACGTGAGAAGCAACCCGGAAAGGAACAAACAACATAGTAAACACACAAGCATAAACAAATCATGATGCACAAACAAGTATGATGCATGTCTGGTTTAATGAGGCATGGCATGACAAAGTGCAACAAACAATACTACAAGTTAAGTGGAGCTCAATATGCAACGAGGTGCATGTTGACGAAACACCACATCAATTATTTAGTTATCTCTCGTTTAAGCTACCCAACAATATTAACTGTTGCTAAACATGGCAAGAGGTGAAGCATAATATAAACTATACCATCTAAACAATTTAAATGGGGCCGGATATAAAAACAACAAATCCGGTAAATCCCCATATGCATTTAGCAATTTAATGCAACAACAAGTTTAAACATTTTAAATGTTGTTATCATGATGCGGATGACATATACAAGTATTATGCAATTTTTATGAAAATGTTGACAAGAGCATGTTATGAAGCATTTGTCACCATGGCGGAATGAAACGGATGCCACGGCAATGAATCCGAAAATGATGCCACGGCAACATATCGGTTCCGGTAGCTCACAGAGATACCGGTGCAAAAGGAGGCGTGAGCGTGTCATGCAAGATGGTGGGGTGATCCCGGCTTCCGGGTTCCCACGGGACGGTGGCACGGAAAAAGAGGGGCATCGCAAGGACGATTCGATCACGGTGCAAAACTCGAGCATCTCATTCAACACATGCATTTGGTCCACGGCGGATCGTCTCGGGGTTATACCTTCGAAGCGTGCATTCGGGGCGGAACGCGTTTCGTAGAGGAAGTAGTCGTTCACGGGCCGTAGTGGAGGTAGTCGTTCACGGGTCGTCGTGGGAAGTAGTCGTACACGGCGTAGTGGAAGTCGTTGTACACGGCGAAGGTAGTTGTACACGTTCGTTTCGTAGATGTCCAGGGTCGTCGGTAGAGGTACACGTTTCGGAGAGGAACTTGTCGTATCCATGTAGTCGTTCACGTGGTGACCGTGGTGTAGTCGTACATGTCGGCGATAGTGGAACTTGGCGGTCTCGACGGTCATCGGGGTACTTGTTGGTCCGGTCTTGGCGTCCGCAATCGTAGTGGTACTTGGCGGTTTCGTGTAGTCGAACTTGACGATCCAGGTATGGGTCTTGGCGGTCTTAACGAATCCAAGGACAGAACCATGGCGAGGTTCAGCAGCTCCCCCACGTCCATGATGAAAAACGAAGCTCGGGCAGGGAGTCGGAGCAGCAAGCAGGGGCTCGCTGGGCCTCGGCGCCGGTGCAGGGACTCCGGCAGGCGGGACTTGGCGGCAGCAGCAGGTCCAGGAGGGGTCGCCGGGGCTGGACGGCACGAGGACGACGCCGATGAGCTCCACGGCCACGGCGGACGGCAGAACTGGACGGATTCGAGGGCAGGGAGATGGCTTGGCGACGCGGGACTTGAGGCGCAGGAGGATGATGGCTGCGGGCACGGGTGCTCGAGGAGCTCCTCTCCTCGGGCGCTCGGGCGACGGGGACGCCATGGAGACCAGGCGCGAGGTGGAGGGAGCAGCTCCGTCGTGGCGGGGTACGAGGCGAGGACGAGGAAGCCAAGGGGAGGCGTCGCGCACGGGGTGGCCCTCCTGGTGGTCGCCAACGGCGGCGGGTGGCGACGGGGCTCCGGCCTGGTGGCTGGTCGGGGATCCGGCAGGCGGGGCTCGCGCGAGAGGCTCTCGCTCCTCTCTGGCGGCAGAGGGAGGAAGCAGCAGCGACGAGGCTCGAGGAGCTGCTCTCCTTGAGCGCTCGGGCGACGGGGCGGCTGGCGCCGGTGGAGGGAGGAGGCGGCTAGGGGAAAGGGAGAGGGGTCGCGCAAGGAGGGCCATGGCTGCGGGCACGGGAACGAGAGGGAGATGGGGATCGAGAGGAGGGATGCGGGAGGATCGGGAACGGGCGCAGGAGAGGGCGATGGGGTCGAGCGATGCGGCGCTGGAGGGAGGACGACGGGAGAGATGAGGGTCGTGCTAGGGGGGCTAGGGTTCGGTCGGTGGGGCTGGGCCTTGGGAGCAAATGGGCCGGCCTGGTTTGTGGGCTGATGGGCAACCAGAGAAAAGAAGTGGAAAAAAAGGAGAGTTGTTTGGACCGGGAAAAAGAAAAGGTTTTAATTTATTTCGAATGGTATGGACTAGGATAACATTTTGGAAGAGTCCAAAAATGTTAAGAATTTAGGAGGAGCCTCGATAAAAGAGGTAAGAATCGTTGGCAAAGTTTGGGGACCAAACTTGAAGTAGAAAGGCCATGGGAATTTTGCAAGTGTGTTACGGTTAATTCCAATCTAATGGAATATTTATAATAGCTCCATAAATATTTAGGAGGATATGTTATAAAGAGAAATCACCATGTGAATTTCCCTCGATTTAAATGGATCGAAGATCCATACGATTTATTTAGTTGAGATGCAAAAGATTTATGAGATGATGGCATGATGACATGATGCAATGCACATGATGCAAAGATGAATGCATCAAACAAATAAATCACACGACGAAACTCAGAGTAGCTGGAAGTCTTCTGGAGCGTCGGTCTCGGGGCGTTACAACACTCCACCACTACAAGAGGATCTCGTCCCGAGATCTAGGATGGCACCGGAGAGAAACGGAAGAGGAAGAGAAGATGTAAAACTAAGTTGCTTCTTTGACAAACGAGTGAAACCACGAACCTTGAGAGGTTGAGCAATTTAAAAGAAAGAGTACAACAGAGATGAACGAGATTGCAAACAATCCGTTAGAAAAGAGGAACAAGGAACATTACGAGGACTTGAAGGTTGCAAAGCTATGAATGACGAGTACAATGGACAAGAAGGAATTGAAATCACTCTGGTTGAAACGAGATAAACAAGGAACAAGGAAGATCAAAATCGGACAGCACTCCGGTTGAAAAGAGATGCAAGACTTGATAAGAAGAAAAAGAACTTGAAAGAAAAAGGCAGGACACTCCGGTTAAATGGATAAGCATGAAAAGAACACGATCCTCACGAATCGAGATGGTGAGTGAAAAGAGCAACGTCACAATGCCTCCGGAAGAAAGAATATAAGATAGGTCATTGGAATAACAGAATGGAGGGGGAAATGGCAACTTCTGCCACAATTGAGCTTGGAAAGCACTCTTCCAAGAAGGTTACAACGGGGTTGTTGGGAAAAACCAACAACGAAACGAATAAGCTTGTAGTGGGCTTATGGAAAACATCTCAAAATTATGAGGTGACAACCGGCCACTAACGGAAACGATTGCTAGCTTTAGATCGATGAAGAGATGAACACTTCTTCCACCAAGATGATAAAGAGATAACTTGGATCATTGGCAAGCACCACAAATAGCAACATTCCAATGGAAGGCTTTTAGGTGAAATATGACACAAGATAACTCCAACAACGAGGTTGATGGATTTAAAAATAACTCATTCTTAACAACATGTGAATCATGGAACATGAACTCAAATTATCAAGAATGACATAATACCACCTCCAAAATATGGTAGAAAGAATTGCACTCTGGATTACCATATAAAGAAAGCTTTTGCTCCTTAGGAAAGAATCTCGATGAAAACTTTGGGAAGGGAATTAAATCCTTGATGAACCATCATGTAGAACCTCCATGAAGAACTCCGGTAAACAAAAGGAATGAAAAGAAAGAGAAATTGAAAACACAAGGTGAATCCTTGCAATGATTTAGATGGATCTCCGTGATAATTAGAGCTTGGAACTCCGGGAAAAAGAGAAGATGAAACAAATGAA
The DNA here is from genome assembly GCF_018294505.1 of Triticum aestivum. Classification (NCBI taxonomy): domain Eukaryota; kingdom Viridiplantae; phylum Streptophyta; class Magnoliopsida; order Poales; family Poaceae; genus Triticum; species Triticum aestivum. The sequence goes on along the minus strand of NC_057812.1, from coordinate 468,674,432 downwards.
ACCGAGAATTTTAAGGGCCTCCGGAATAAAGAATTAATCACTTGGATGAACAATAATAAGAATTATGTTATGCTTATCCTTCACCAATTAAATTGATGACAAGCAACAGATTTGGCATACTACTTATTCTCATAGAAAGGATCAAGATAGATATGGCGCAAACTTTAGAAAATCTTCATGAACCACCGGTGGAATTTGGAAACAACGAATGAATTGATATGATAACCAAGGAAAGAGAACTCTTGAATGAACCACCGTAAGAATTGAAATGAAAGTAGCAAATGCACAAATCACCGGGAAGAATTGCAAAATGAATGAAGATACTTGAGACAAACTAGATACATGAGAACAAAGAGATCAAGAACTGATTAGAGGATATTCGATAGATGCACCGGCAAGATAGGAGAATGATAACTGACGTCTGAGAATGAATAAACCTGAATTGATGGACTCCGGATGACAAACTGAGAAGACTCTTGAATATCTCCTGATGGGTGAAAAAGATTCTCACAATCGAAAACAATTATGAGAGGATGGCAACAAGCTAGCACCATGAATCTTGAAGAGAATAGAGCAAGATTAAAGAGAAACTCTTCTTCGGTCTTCAAATGATGAGAATGACAACGAGAAACACCACCAAGAATTATTGAGGCACACCGGAAGAATCAAAAGCGAAGAGGTTGAGCCAACTATGAAAAGAATTTGAAAGATCTTGGAGAAAAGCATTTGACTGATGATAACTCATTCTTACGTCAAACTTAGAGAAGAATTTAGGATAGCTCTGGGAAAATAGAAGAGTCAGGTAAGATCCTGGGAAAAGACTTGTGGGTTAGGGCCCACTCAAAAGAACACCGTTGAAAAGATTTAAAAGAGATGTTGCACCGGTTGAATTAAATGACTTGAATGAGATACCAATCTCGAAAGAGCTTGAACGAATGCAGAGTGGAAACACGAATCTTCGAGATATCTTGAGCACTCCGGAACAATTTAATAGCGAGAGATGGATGATTAAGAGGTGCACCGGCATAAGAAAAGCATTGGAAAAATAAGAAAAGGAGTATGCTTAATACCAAAGCTTGAATTAAATCCACCGGAGAAGAAAAGAACGAGGAATGACAAACTTGAAGCTCCATTAGAATCTTCATGAGAATCACCGGATAAGAACATTGACGGAAAAGAATGGAGAAACCTCCCATCAATAAAATGGATACTTGAAGAAGAAATCTTAGTCCTTGAAGAAAAACAAAAGGGAGGGAGGGTGGGAAAAACAAAGGCAACTTGGAGATGGATGACACAAACAACATTGAGAAGAACTGATACTTGATCTTGTGAATGTTGAAATGATCGGAACCACTTGGAGAGAAAACACGCCGGTTGAAAAGGATTAACAAGACAGACTCGATGATCAAGAAGGATTAGTATTCACATAGGAATATGAGAACACCATTTGGAAAAGGTATGGAATCAACATTTGACTTCGAAGCAACTCGAATACCACAAATAAAACAAAACAAAGGATTTGGCTTGCAGAATGAGCCGGAACAAACATATGATAGAGATTTCGTCCGAAGTTTTCGTGGTGGGGCCTACACGGGCTCGATCGTACAGCACCATCATGTACAAGGCAGTGCACATGACATACGAAGCGTCCCCGAGTCGGCATAGCCAAGGACTCTTTAAGACACAACGAGACCACTGTAAAATCGACCGTGAATAGGCGGACCACTAGACGTCGAACCCCCATTTCATATCAGACATCTGTCGGAAAGATATCCTAAGAGCTACTTGAATTCCCACCTATGAAACTCCCGAAATTTTCAGGTTATGCAATCAGGTGTTGGGGATACAGGGGAAGCATAATATCTCACCCAAAACTAACAAATCCTACATCCAGCTGTATCCATCCTTCAACACATAACCAAGAAACCTTCGGAAATCGTCTACCTCAACCTTCAAAAAGCATCTGTTATACAAGTCATGGCAATACTCCCGTACTCACCTCAGTACTGGGTTATCGGGGTTATCTCACCAACAACTGCATAAAAGAGATTTTCGATGTCGGCGTACTAAACTCAGGTATTCCAGAACTGCAACGATAAAATTATGATGACAACACCTCAGAGCTCAACTCCCCGGGACACTTCCACAAAACCCCTGACAGGAGGCACCAAGACAATGTTCTCGTCATAAAACCATCGGAACGATTCCAAGATACCCGCGTGATCCTAAAATTTTTTTTAGTGAAATTTGGGAAGAGAAGAGTCAAAACTCTACGTCGGGATGCCTTACCAGAGCGATGGGGAGACTGGGAAGTAAAAAAGAATTCCTAAACTCTCCGATATATAATTCCTAAATGACTCAAAACATTTTTTTCTAGACTCAAACTCGGCCGCTAAAAACGATCAAGCAATGGGGCTCCTAAGGTCGGGGAAGGCTCTGATTACCAACTTGTAACGCCCTCGATGCGGCTATATCTCCCACGTGTCGAAGCACAACTTAGAGGCATAACCGCATTGAAAGCAATGTCGCAAGTGAGGTAATCTTCACACAACCCATGTAATACATAAGGGAAAGAGATACATAGCTGGCTTACAATCGCCACTTCACACAATTACATGAATAAAGCATTACATCATCCAGATACAATCAAGGTCCGACTACGGAACCAAAATAAAAGAAGAACCCCAAATGCGACAAAGGTCCCCGATCGACCCCAACTGGGCTCCACTACTGATCAACTAAAACGAAACAACACAAAGGGCAAGATCTTCATCGAGCTCCTCCTTGAGCTTGGTTGCGTCATCTGCACGGTAACATAGGCACCTGCAAACTGGTTTTGGAAGTATCTGTGAGCCACAGGGACTCAGCAATCTCGCACCCGCGAGATCAAGACTATTTAAGCTTATAGGAAGGATGGAGTAATGAGGTGGAGCTGCAGCAAGCGACTAGCATATATGGTGGCTAACATACGCAAATGAGAGCGAGAAGAGAAGGCAAAGCACGGTCGATAAAAGTATGATCAAGAAGTGATCCTATAGAAACCTACGTCAAGCATAACTCCAACACCGTGTTCACTTCCCGGACTCCGCCGGAAAGAGACCATCACGGTTACACACACGGTTGATGTATTTTAATTAAGGTCAACTTCGGGTTTTCTACAACCGGACGTTAACAAATTCCCATCTGCCCATAACCGCGGGCACGGCTTTCGAAAGTTCAAATCCCTGCAGGGGTGTCCCAACTTAGCCCATCACAAGCTCTCACGGTCAACGAAGGAATAGACCTCCACCCGAGACGTTCCGATCAGACTCGGTATCCCGGTACAACAAGACATTTCGACAGGGTAAAACTAAACCAGCAACACCGCCCGAATGTGCCGACAAATCCCGATAGGAGCTGCACATATCTCTTTCTCAGGGCACACTCAGATGAGCAATCCGTACAACTAAAACCAAACCTCGAGTTTCCCCGAGGGGGCGCTGCACAGGGCTCTAGTTCGGACCAACACTCAAAGGAGCACTGGCCCGGGGGGTTAGAATAAAGATGACCCTTGAGTCCGCGAAACCCAAGGGAAAAAGAGGCTAGGTGGCGAATGGTAAAACCAATGTTGGGCATTGCTGGAGAAGCTTTACTTAAGGCGAACTGTCAAGGGGTTCCCATTATAGCCCAACCGCGTAAGGGACGCAAAATCCGGGAACATAACACCGATATGACGGAAACTAAGGCGGCAAGAGTGGAACAAAACACCAGGCATAAGGCCGAGCCTTCCACCCTTTACCAAGTATATAGATGCATTAATTAAGTAAGATATATTGTGATATCCCAACAAGTAAAACATGTTCCAACAAGGAACAACATCTCCATGTTCCAACAAGGAACAAACTTCAATCTTCACCTGCAACTAACAACGCTATAAGAGGGGCTGAGCAAAGTGGTAACATAGCCACTCAACGGTTTGCTAGGACATGGTGGGTTAGAGGTTTGACATGGCAATTTGGGAGGCTGACAAGCAAATGGTAGGCATCGTAGCATTGGCATGGCAAAATAGCGAGCAAACTAGCATAGCAAAGATAGTAGTGATTTCGAGGGTATGATCATCTTGCCTGAGATCCCGCAAGGAAGAAGAACGAATCCAAGAAGAAGACAAACGGCCGTAGACGAACGAATCCTCACAACTCCGGAACGAAACCGAAGCTAACGTGAGAAGCAACCCGGAAAGGAACAAACAACATAGTAAACACACAAGCATAAACAAATCATGATGCACAAACAAGTATGATGCATGTCCGGTTTAATGAGGCATGGAATGACAAAGTGCAACAAACAATACTACAAGTTAAGTGGAGCTCAATATGCAACGAGGTGCATGTTGACGAAACACCACATCAATTATTTAGTTATCTCTCGTTTAAGCTACCCAACAATATTAACTGTTGCTAAACATGGCAAGAGGTGAAGCATAATATAAACTATACCATCTAAACAATTTAAATGGGGCCGGATATAAAAACAACAAATCCGGTAAATCCCCATATGCATTTAGCAATTTAATGCAACAACAAGTTTAAACATTTTAAATGTTGTTATCATGATGCGGATGACATATACAAGTATTATGCAATTTTTATGAAAATGTTGACAAGAGCATGTTATGAAGCATTTGTCACCATGGCGGAATGAAACGGATGCCACGGCAACGAATCCGAAAATGATGCCACGGCAACATATCGGTTCCGGTAGCTCACAGAGATACCGGTGCAAAAGGAGGCGTGAGCGTGTCATGCAAGATGGTGGGGTGATCCCGGCTTCCGGGTTCCCACGGGACGGTGGCACGGAAAAAGAGGGGCATCGCAAGGACGATTCGATCACGATGCAAAACTCGAGCATCTCATTCAACACATGCATTTGGTCCACGGCGGATCGTCTCGGGGTTATACCTTCGAAGCGTGCATTCGGGGCGGAACGCGTTTCGTAGAGGAAGTAGTCGTTCACGGGCCGTAGTGGAGGTAGTCGTTCACGGGTCGTCGTGGGAAGTAGTCGTACACGGCGTAGTGGAAGTCGTTGTACACGGCGAAGGTAGTTGTACACGTTCGTTTCGTAGATGTCCAGGGTCGTCGGTAGAGGTACACGTTTCGGAGAGGAACTTGTCGTATCCATGTAGTCGTTCACGTGGTGACCGTGGTGTAGTCGTACATGTCGGCGATAGTGGAACTTGGCGGTCTCGACGGTCATCGGGGTACTTGTTGGTCCGGTCTTGGCGTCCGCAATCGTAGTGGTACTTGGCGGTTTCGTGTAGTCGAACTTGACGATCCAGGTATGGGTCTTGGCGGTCTTAACGAATCCAAGGACAGAACCATGGCGAGGTTCAGCAGCTCCCCCACGTCCATGATGAAAAACGAAGCTCGGGCAGGGAGTCGGAGCAGCAAGCAGGGGCTCGCTGGGCCTCGGCGCCGGTGCAGGGACTCCGGCAGGCGGGACTTGGCGGCAGCAGCAGGTCCAGGAGGGGTCGCCGGGGCTGGACGGCACGAGGACGACGCCGACGAGCTCCACGGCCACGGCGGACGGCAGAACTGGACGGATTCGAGGGCAGGGAGATGGCTTGGCGACGCGGGACTTGAGGCACAGGAGGATGATGGCTGCGGGCACGGGTGCTCGAGGAGCTCCTCTCCTCGGGCGCTCGGGCGACGGGGACGCCATGGAGACCAGGCGCGAGGTGGAGGGAGCAGCTCCGTCGTGGCGGGGTACGAGGCGAGGACGAGGAAGCCAAGGGGAGGCGTCGCGCACGGGGTGGCCCTCCTGGTGGTCGCCAACGGCGGCGGGTGGCGACGGGGCTCCGGCCTGGTGGCTGGTCGGGGATCCGGCAGGCGGGGCTCGCGCGAGAGGCTCTCGCTCCTCTCTGGCGGCAGAGGGAGGAAGCAGCAGCGATGAGGCTCGAGGAGCTGCTCTCCTTGAGCGCTCGGGCGATGGGGCGGCTGGCGCCGGTGGAGGGAGGAGGCGGCTAGGGGAAAGGGAGAGGGGTCGCGCAAGGAGGGCCATGGCTGCGGGCACGGGAACGAGAGGGAGATGGGGATCGAGAGGAGGGATGCGAGAGGATCGGGAACGGGCGCAGGAGAGGGCGATGGGGTCGAGCGATGCGGCGCTGGAGGGAGGACGACGAGAGAGATGAGGGTCGTGCTAGGGGGGCTAGGGTTCGGTCGGTGGGGCTGGGCCTTGGGAGCAAATGGGCCGGCCTGGTTTGTGGGCTGATGGGCAACCAGAGAAAAGAAGTGGAAAAAAAAGGAGAGTTGTTTGGACCGGGAAAAAGAAAAGGTTTTAATTTATTTCGAATGGTATGGACTAGGATAACATTTTGGAAGAGTCCAAAAATGTTAAGAATTTAGGAGGAGCCTCGATAAAAGAGGTAAGAATCGTTGGCAAAGTTTGGGGACCAAACTTGAAGTAGAAAGGCCATGGGAATTTTGCAAGTGTGTTACGGTTAATTCCAATCTAATGGAATATTTATAATAGCTCCATAAATATTTAGGAGGATATGTTATAAAGAGAAATCACCATGTGAATTTCCCTCGATTTAAATGGATCGAAGATCCATACGATTTATTTAGTTGAGATGCAAAAGATTTATGAGATGATGGCATGATGACATGATGCAATGCACATGATGCAAAGATGAATGCATCAAACAAATAAATCACACGACGAAACTCAGAGTAGCTGGAAGTCTTCTGGAGCGTCGGTCTCGGGGCGTTACAGAACTGCTCACTGGTAAGAAGCCAAATGTCAGTTACTTCAGAGTATTTGGTGCTAGGTGCTGGATCAAGGATCCACATCACACTTCAAAATTTGCACCGAAAGCACATGAAGGTTTTATGCTTGGTTACAGAAAGGATTCGCACTCCTACAGAGTCTTCAACCTCTTTCACTATAAAGTGGTTGAAATTGTGGATGTGCAGTTCGATGAGACTAACGGCTCGCAAAGAGAGCACCTGCCAAATGTGCTAGATGAAATTCCACCCAGTGAATCCATCAAGCTTATGGGAACTGGAGAAATCATACCATCTACAGTACAGCCTGAAGAGGAACTTATCATCTCTGCACCTAATCAACCTGAAGACAATCCTTCAAACGATGACAATGACCAGCAAGAGCAAAATCTTCGTCCAGTTCATCCTCGTGTTGCAAATGAAGTACAGATTGAGAAGATAATTGATAGCATCAATGCACCTGGTCCACTCACTCGTTCAAGGGCAACACAACTAGCAAATTTCTATGGGCACTTTGTATTCGTCTCAATATCTGAACCCAAGAAAGTTGATGAAGCCTTCATGGAACCTGAATGGATTCAAGCTTTGCAAGAAGAGCTTCAATAGTTCGAGCTGAATAATGTATGGGAACTGGTCAAGCGTCCTGATCCTCGTAAACACAATATCATAGGCACTAAATGGATATATCGCAACAAGCAAGATGAGCATGGTCAAGTTGTCAGAAACAAGGCTCGTCTCGTTGCTCAAGGATACACTCAAGTTGAAGGAATTGACTTTGATGAAACATTTGCTCCTGTGGCTAGGCTTGAAGCTATACGCATACTGCTAGCCTATGCAAATCATCATAACATCCTTCTGTATCAAATGGATGTGAACAGCGCCTTTCTCAATGGCAAGATTGAAGAAGAAGTGTATGTTGTACAACCGCCTGGTTTTGAAGATCCAAAACATCCTAACATGGTTTACAAGCTCAACAAGGCACTGTATGGCCTCAAACAAGCCCCTCGCGCTTGCTATGACACTCTCAAAGACTTCCTGAAGAGCAAAGGCTTCAAACCTGGTTCCCTAGATCCCACACTCTTCATGAAGACATATGATGGTGAACTATTTGTGTGCCAAATATATGTGGATGACATTATCTTCGGCTGCACTAATCAGAAATACAGTGATGAGTTTGGATACATGATGCAAGAGAAATATCAGATGTCCATTATGGGTGAGCTGAATTTCTTCCTTGGTCTTCAAATACGGTAGCAACACAACGTCATCTTCATATCTCAAGAGAAATACCTCAAAGATTGCCTGAAGAAGTTTGGAATGCAAGACTGCAAAGGTTATACGACGCCAATGCCTACCAAGAGTCATCTGAATTCTGACGCCAATGGTAAAGAGTTCGATCAAAAGGTATACTACTCCATGATTGGTTCTTTGCTTTATTTATGTGCATCTAGGCCAGATATCATGCTTAGCGTTTGCATGTGTGCCCGATTCCAAGCGGCACCAAAGGAATCGCATCACTTAGCTGTGAAGCGAATTCTTCGATATTTGGCTTACACCCCAACACTAGGATTATGGTATCCAAAGGGCTCAGAGTTTGATCTAGTTGGATTCTCGGATGCTGATTATGCTGGTGACAAGGTGGATCGCAAGTCTACATCAGGCACATGTCACTTTCTGGGACGATCACTTGTGTGTTGGTCTTCAAAGAAGCAGAACTGTGTATCTCTCTCCACTGCTGAATCTGAATACATTGCTGCTGGATCTTGCTGCGCTCAGCTTCTATGGATGAAGCAAACACTCAAAGACTATGGCATTCATCTGAAGCAAGTGCCACTCTACTGCGACAATGAAAGCGCCATCAAGATCGCCAACAACCCAGTTCAACACTCGAATACAAAGCACATTCAGATCCGTCATCACTTTCTCAAAGATCATGTCATGAAGGAAGATATTGATATCATTCATGTCAACACTGAAGAGCAACTGGCAGATATCTTCACGAAGCCCTTGGATGAGAAAAGGTTTTGCAAGTTGCGGTGTGAGCTAAATATCTTGGAATCCTCAAATGTTCTGTGATCATGCACACATCCTAACACTTATGCATGTTGATGTCTTAGGTGTGCAACACACGAAGCAATGTATATCTTCAACTAATGAAGACTTACACTCTAAGTGTGAATACATTAACGTGGAATTTGACTTCGGAGCGCCACGATAATTGTGCGCCGTGTCTGGGTCTAATACTTCCTATACGGTGGGTAACGCCACCACCAAACTTTTGTTTGGAGTATTTTCTGTTGGCGTTACATTTGCAAAGTCTTCGCATTTGGTTTGTCTTCAATATTAAAATGGTTTCATGTTTATCTTCACTATATTGAATTGGTCTTATTCGGATATATTCATATGATTGCGTTCTGTCCTCTACAACATTCACTTATAGCTATGTCTTCTCGTTAAATCTTTTGAACTAAGTGAATGTGATCGTACCCTAACCTTTCTATGCTCCCGTCTCAAATCTATCTATCCAAATCATATGCATTCTATTGAAACTGTCGAATATCTTCGTTGTGTCCTTGTCAGCAGAAGATACAGAGACAATCATTAAATCTGTTTTAAATGCTCAATCCTTTTTGCCTGAAACCCGGAGAAGCGGGAACGACCACCTGACAATCTAGGCATACGTGGGAACGTGGAACAACCTCCGATGTGTTGCATGATCGCCACGTGTCCTTCAGATGTGAACCGCCAGGGGCACCTGTGTAATAACACTGCACTGTCCCTGTCCTTATAAATACTCACCACACCCCAGTCATTATCTCTTCTTCCACTTCTCTTCCTCACACAAACCATATCGTCACCGCTAGCCCTCGACGACGCCGGTGACGAAGCGCTTAGCTGCCACGACCTCACCGACATCGTCATCACGCCGGCCGCGGACATCGTCTTCTCCACTGTCGTCGTAGGTGTCCTCTGTCACCAAATTAGGGCACGGAAGATCGAACTGCTCGGCCTCATCTCCTACTCCGTCTAGCAGTTCCTCGAGTGGTAAATAAAAACTCTTTTTACAGTCCTTTTTTATCCGATATATTCATCCTTTTCAACCACAAGTGGTTTATGTTCCTACAAAGTTGGATCTATCCTGTTCTGCATCTCATAGCATTCCTAGTATGTTCACTTATTCTTCACTAAGTAGTTAGATTCCTCACTTATACTTATTCGTGGATTCGTACAAATCTGGAACCAACTCTCTACAAATGAGTGAATGTCTTCGCACTATGAGGTCAATGTCTTCTAAACTGATTTATCTTCAAAATCTTCTAAGAATGCATATGACCTCTTCCCCTTCCCTCGCATCTCTAATGCTGTCACAGGTACATGTATGTGGGAGAATCCCTTGGTTCTCATAGTCTGCATTCATTTGCAGAGTTCTTACAGCATCATATAAATTCTCCCGAAGCCAGTTCCTGTCTGACCAGCAGATGGAAGACTTTGACAGTGTTGAAGCCTTTCAGTCTAAACTTCATGGCAACAGAGAAATCAGCAAGGAAGGGTGGCAGACAGCGCCGTGGGGGTACATTAATGGATCTGCCCGAAAATCTCTATGAACTATACAAAACTGACCCCGAAGAAAGCTATGGTCAAGGCAAGACACGAATCCAATGGATTCGAAGATAGTGGGCCGAGTAATGGTTCAACTACAGATTCGTCACCAAGGAGTATGCTGAAAAGAATGCTATCACGCGTCCTTGGGGAGATATTCTCTATAAAAATCTTTAACCCAAGACCAGAACTGAAGCCATTGCTCAAGGATTCTACCCTTGCATGGTCCGAGGGCCACAGCCTACTGATGCCGACCCATCATCATTACTATGGTGTCGAGATGACAATCTGTTCAAGCGCAACTATCAGTTTGCAAAGAACTCAGCCAGGGAAAACAAGAAGTCTTGGGGATTAGACTTCAACCCGGGCCCCTCTGCGCCACGTGCCGATGGCACAAGAAGCTTAACCCAATCTTGTTGGGCCATTCTACAATTTAGAAGGTCTCATCACACACATTCAGGTTCAAGGGGCAGCCATGGATCACTCTGTAGACGACGTTGACTCTGACGAAGCGCCTGCACCATCAAAGCCAAAGAAGCAGAAGAAACCTAAGGCTTCGAAGCTTTCCACTCCACCAAAAGTGTCACGCGCGAAGCCTCTGGCCACTGCTCCTCCTGCACCAAGTGTGCAGTCTGAAGATCTCTCTCGCATCTCCAAGACTGAGAAGAAAAAGAAGAATCCCGTGCACTCCTCTAGTCATGTTCTAACCCATGCTGCTGTTTTGAGAAACGAGAATGACGCCATTGATCTGTCTAGCGACGACGATCTTGGCGATGATGCTCTTGAGCAATTGATAAAGAGCAAGCAAGAGGCGGAAATCTTCAATGATCTTCCCCTCTTTGATGTGGAGATCCTGTACAAGTTTATTGATGAGTGGTTTGACAGCCCAGATCTTAGTTTTGATGATCTTCAGCTCCCAATTGGCCTCAGCGTCTCTTTCCATGGAGCCATTGCTCCTGAGCTGGCTCTTGCACAGAAGATTGTTGAGCTGAAGCACAAGATTGATTATGAAAAGGCTCAGTTCAAGAAGCACATGGCCAAGCTCAATGTTGAAGACATTCAAAACTTCAAGGTCATGATGCATGAGCTCAAGGAGGCGTTCCACAAGAAACGAGAAGAAGCAAAAGGTTCTCGTGAGCGCATGAAGAATCTTGCTGCCAAATGTGTTCAAGGCTACAATGAAGCTGAAAAGCGCAAGGCTTTGTGGCGACCAGGCATTGACCCCAGAATGGCTGCCAAGAAGAAGAAGAAGCCTGCTGTGGCCCAACCAGAAGCATCAAGGCAAGAAGAATCTCGCATTGTCTTCCCGGCTAGTATGACAGGCTCGAAGCCTATGGTCCCCACAGTGGCTTTAGAACTCAAGAAAACAAGGGCAGCTGAAGTCGAAGCCCGCAAGTGCAAGACCAAGCACACCACTGACGACGCTCCGCCAACCAAGAAGAGAAAGACAAAGAAGAGAGACCGGGCTGCTTCCATAGAGCCCCTTGTCGTCGAACCAATTTTTGTTGCTTGTCCTCCCTCTGCACACCAAGAACGTCGTTTGGTAGTTCATGAGCCTGCTTCCACAGAGGCTCCAGTAGTTGAAGGCATTCCAGCTGTTAACCCCACCACAGCTGAAGACATTGGTCATCAAGACAATGTTGAAGATGATGAAGTCCTTCCTCAGATCGAGCACAATTTGGTATCATCGCCTGTTCTCACGAACAGCAAACTCATCAGCATTGGTCGTCCATTGACACCAATTGCTCAGGATGACTCATGGGCTAATCGCCCTCAAGAATCCCCTCGTGATGAAGAAACACCAGTTACTCCCCCAACCCAGGTCACCACTCCGGTGATTGACAATGAAGACCTTAAGGCCCAACCAACTCCATCTCCACAGGCGTCGCCAACGTTTCGCAGGCTTCGCAAAGGACCAAGGCCATAGGTCACTTTGTCAAGTGTTCCAGAAGGAGAAGAGCGTCAATCCGTTTCATGCGAAGTCTTTCCTGAAGCCTCTCCTATTGTGAACATCCCTGAATCTGAAGCCAAAACGGCTGAAGATATTCCGGCTGCATCAGCCGATGACCAAAAAGAAGAACCAAGAGATGAAGAAAGAGTTGCTACACCCCCGTCCAACCCTGAAGTTGCTCTCGAGGAGAACGTGTCCGACCCTCCAGCTCCTGAAGTGGAGGTTATCAATACTGAGGTGGCCACCAACATCAACACTGAAGCCAATGATGTTGTCATGGTTGAAGCTAATGTGGTGCCAGAAGTGAATGCACCTAAAGCCAATGCAGCACCCGAAGCAAATCTGCTGCCTGAAGCCAATGCCTCTGCTCATGTACCTCCTCCAAGGCCACACACCATCGAGCAAGCATATAATCGTGGACAGCTTGTTACTGTCCGCTGGCCAATTCTGGTTCCTCCGCCTGCTCCCGGACCTCAATTTGACTATCATGTGGAACACAGGCCTCAGGTCCAGAAGCCAAAGCCAAGGCTACCACGGTTTCCAGGTACTGCAATGTCACCAGGATCGTTTAATCTAAATGGATTCAAGGCACACAACACATTTTTTGACAGTGACAAGAACCCCTACACAAGGCCAAGAATCTCCTTAGATCGATTCTGGAGTTATCAGCAGCGCAGCTACTATTGTTGCATCTTGTACAATCAGGGGCGCATCTTTCCACATATGCGTCTTGACTGTGAAGCCATTGTTGGATTGCCTTGCCTTGAAGAAGCTCTTGACTGCTTCCGTGATGCGGGTCTGCTCAACTTTGTGACTGACAAGGAACATTGGAATGAGGAACTTCTGCTTCAATTTTATGCTACACTCCACATTCATGGATACAACAGGGATCCGAACACTTGGATCCTTGAGTGGATGACGGGCAATGTACATCATGAAGCTAAAGCCCAAGACATCATTGAGCTTACAGCCCTACCCACTCCTGGCGAATACTATGAACCAGGTTGTCAGCAACACTAGAATGCTTTGGAGAGTATTTTCCAGAAGCCAGAGCCTAACATGAGCCAAATGCTGAGCATGATGAAGCCTCTGCCACACAATGCTGAATACCCAACGGAATTCTTTGTTGAAGACCTAGAGTATCTGCCCCGCACCATCTATCATATCATCAGGAAAACTCTATGGTCTGTCAAAGGACATTCATCTGCAACGAAGCTTGAAGGAGCAATGAAGACTTTGGCTTTCTATATCTTCAATGGCATCAGCTTCAATGCTCAAGACTTCTTCATCATGCAGTTGGCTGCATCTGGCTCCGACATCTTTGGTCTGAAGTTCTATGCTCCATGGGTAATGCGCCTCATCAAGCTTCACTCTGCTTTCAACTATCAGCCATCTGCGCGCAATCATCTCGTATTCTTGCCAGAGGTTGATCTGTCTGTTGAAGCTATTTACCCAGAGCCTGCAAAGGAGCCAATTTATCTTCACAATGTCGATCGTCAAAGCTTCACCCAGCCCATTGAAGGAGTTCAAGCCGTTTCTCGTGTCTACCCCCTGGCTGGCAATACACGTGCCCCTCGCACCCAAACTGACGCCACTGCAAGTACTATTGCCCAAAGGCCTCAGAAGCGATCTCGTGTTCTCAATGACCGAGAGCTTCTCGTCACTCTACATCAGAAACAGGATAATCATCATGACTGGCTTAAGCGTCAGATGCAAAGCCTCTTGGTGGACGTCAATCGCATTCACAATCTTGCCACCAAGAATGCCTTTGTTACACATGAAACCTGTCGGAGGTCTTGGAAGAGTTTGACATTGCTCAGTGTTGAAGCTGATCTTCAAGACGATGGCTTCACAGAGAGATTCAAGTTTGACTCAACTCCTCCAAGGAATGCTCACTTGCGTCGGACTCCCTCACTTGAAGACTCTCACTATTCTTCCTCAGCTGCAACAATCAATGCCAGAGTCATAGATGATCAAGATGATGCTACTTCACCACCTCCAACTTCAGCGCGTGTCGACACTGCACCAAGTTCTTCTGCACCACCGAACCTCAACGACGACTCTGCTGCTTCACCTACTCCTCATGGGAACTAGTAGGAGCTCTATGTCTTCAAACCTTTTTAGTCATTACTGACAAAAGGGGGAGAAGCATATGAGTTGATAGTCTTCAAGCGGGTCCATATGGGTGGTTGCTTTACTTTTGCTACATTTTCCAAGTGCTTACAACTCTCGCTTTTGAAACATTTGGTTCGTTTCGAGTTGTAACACTTAAACTTGATGGTCGTCTGCTACCTTTTTCGACACTATGTGATGCGATGATAAATTCCGCATGTGCGACGATAAATTCCGCACTAAGTCATTTTGCAGACATCCATTTTTTCATTATGCGTGTCATTATCTTTGTTATATCCTTTCATGCATGATGAATTGTCTTCATATGTAGAAGAGGAGCTCCGCAAGTACAACCTGCCATATGCATTTGCATTCAAAAGCAAAATATTTATATGCACATCTTCAGGGGGAGCCTTTCTGCTACTTACGAAGACAATGTCTAAATCCTTTACAATTTCACATACTTTTATCCCCGTTGAAAACTTCAACCAATTTGTCATCAATCACCAAAAAGGGGGAGATTGTAAGTGCATCTAGTGCAACCCCTAGTTGGTTTTGGAGTATTGTCAACAAACCTGGTTGAGGGACTAATGTGTTTGTGAGAATTGCAGGATAACACAGGTAGTAGTCCCTCATTGATTCGGTTTTCCTACCAGAGATGACCCCTAAAAATGTATGAAGACATTAGAGACAAAGGTGGTATGTGAAGATATTCACATTGAAGACAATGACAAGAGAAGACATTGAGCGAAGACTGTGGAGCGCGAAGACTTAGTTGTTTCGTTGTTTCCTTTTCTTCTTTGTTGAGTCATAGGAACCATCGTATTGTTAAGTGGGGTCCCAGTGAACAAAGTCAGAGTAACTGAAGTGATGGTTAACCAAAATCCTATGTCTTCGAGCGAAGACAATGAGAGCAAATCTTATCCAGAGCTGGATGAGTCAGCTTTACTTGTAGCCCAAGTAAAGTTGTCGCGTGTGTTTGAAATCTGACCATTGGAACACGTGTCAGTTCCTTAGTGACCCAGGGTCATTTCAGACAAATCAGGTTGGGTTGCCTAGTGGCTATAAATAGCCCACCCCCTACACCATAAATTGGTTGGCTGCTCAAAGTTAGTGCATGACTTTTGTCGTTTGAGAGCAACCCACCTCGAAGCCTTTGAGAGAGAAATCCTTGCGAGGACAAAGCCCTAAACACCCAGAGCCGAAGAGTGTTAGGCATCACTGAAGTCTTCCTGTCTGTGTGATCTGAAGACTTGTTACACTTGAGGACTGTGAATCCTCCAGCCGGTTAGGCGTCACATTCTGAGCATCGAAGAGCCATTGTGGATTGCCGGTGAACGAAGTCTGTGAAGGTTTGGAATTCTCCCTTGAAGACTTACCAGAGTGATTGGGCGAGGACTGGGTGTCCTTAGCTCAAGGGGAATAAGGTGAATACACGGTCTTCTGAGTTAAATCTTAGCCTCCCTAATCAGATGTACAGTTGTCACAGCAACTAGAACTGGTCCAACAAATCATTGTCTTCAATGAGCAACTGGTTCTATCCTTCCCATCTCTTTGTTTATAGTTGGTCCTTGTGAAGTCAGTGCCTGTTTGCATTATTTATTTGTCTTCACTGTGTGACTGCTTGTTCTGATTGGCTTCATAGTGTCTTCCATCCTGATTCATACTGCCTAGTTGCTATTAGTCTTTGTGCCTTCACTTCATTGAATACTTGACTATGGCTTGCTTAGTGTAGTCTACCTTCAACTGCATGTTAATAGGTTAATTTCTCTCGATTGTCTTCAAAACTTCCATGTTTTGAAGACTTCCATAAAAATCGCCTCACCCCCCCCCCTCTAGTCGATCACTAGCGCTTTCAACAACACATTTTAGCTAATTGTTGTTGATCTATATGTTCGCCTATCATCCAGAAAATGATTCCCACAAGCTTGACCCGGCCTCTACGCACAATGAAGATTTTGGCACTACAATCCGTCGGACCCGATCTGGATGAAATTGTTAGATTCCTTAGATGCTTTCCTTGCACGGAGAAGCTATACATCGAGGTGATGCTCCTTTCCTGTTAATTGTTAACCACAACGGAGCTCAAATTTTTTGTTACTTTTACCCATGATTACAATGACAAATGCAGAATGATTTATAAAGGAAATTTGGAGGATTTCAATACATTTTTTCTGGAGATGCTAGTGTTCTGCATGTTTTATTCCTTCGCCCGACATGCTTTCGTGATAAAAGTTTATCATGAAAGATTGAAGGTGGCATTTCACTCTTTTCATGTATTTTAGAAATCCTGCAAATCAAAGAGGCCCGAAGTGTTCAAATCTGCAGCTATGCACTAATATGTTGTCTTCGTTTGCAGATACTAGCAGGCCTGAAAGTAGAAAGTGTTGGGGAATATACCGATCCCATGTAATGCCTTCATCTTCATCTCATAGAAATTACTTTAACAAGTACCGAGGCACCACACCAGAAATTAAATTTGCCAGGTTCTTTGTTGAGAAAGCAAGGTTGCTCAAGGTAATGAGGTTTGCCCTATATTTACTGTGTAGAAGTGAATGGATTGCTAAAGAGCGCGGGCGTCTACAGCTAAATGGAAAAGGCTCTGCACAAGCTGAATTTCAGTTTGTAACTTCATATGACAGATTATTCAGAAGTCATTGTATCGAGCCGCTATATGACTTCTCGGTTGCTGATTCTTTTGCGGAAATAATTCATGAAAAAGATTCCGAAGAAGATGAATTTTATGTGTTTGAATAGTTTGAACCTTGTAATCCTTGAATTTGACCCTTGCAATGTTTATGGTATTTGTTATATAGCGTAGTTGGATGTTTAATTTGTTTTGCAATCATGTCCTGTTATAAGTATATATATGTTCTTTTGTACACGGAGCATAGATGTTGTGCAGACAGAGCATATCACATCACACACACGGACCACACTAGGGAGCCCATCGGCGATGTATTCATCAATCACAAACGGTTATATACCAGCAAGCGTTTGCCCACAACACACACGACTTATTCCATCACAAACAGCTCGGGTGGATCAACTGTATGCCACGTATCGCACACGCAACTCTAATCTGATTCGTGCTTGATGTCTCCGACATCGCTCACACAGTCGTCTTATTTGCCACGTATCATTGTGCTGGCATATGCTCGCGTCCCTCAGCAAGCTCTGCTCGCCGTTAGGCACTGCAACATGCTGTGCTCGCCGTTAGGCGCCACGGCGCGCTCTGCTCATGTCCGTCGGCACGCTCGGCTTGTCGACAGCTTTTCCTTGCGTGTTCAACTACTATATGCATATATATGGTTGCTCACCGTTGAGGTGACCGCGGACCGCTCTTCTCGCATCCCTCCGCGCACTCTCTACCAGCGGTTGGGCCTGCACACGATCAAGTCGGGGGCCCCATATGCATGCGACTGCGCCATGCGCGTCACCACACAATGTAGTTACGTGCGACACGACGGAGTTACGCGCTGCAAATTAGAACCGCCATCCGGGCGTGCCGATATTCTAGGCCGTCTGGCTTCCCCTTCAATTCTCGCAGCCATTATAACCTTAGTCTCTTCAACCTTTCGATCACGCCCCACAACACAACAAGCACACCCACGATGACACATAGAGAGGGGATGTCTAGCGGCGCTCCAATGGAGTTCGGCAAGCATAAAGTGGAGACCCACGCGAGGGAGACAGATCTCTCGGTGGTGTACAGCATCGACCCTGCCGTGGTGGATGACTACATCAACACCGTTGAGCAGTTTCTTGCTCGAGATAATTACAAGGTGGTCGGCATTAATCTCCAATACACCGCCGGTCATCCCAACATAGATCAGAAGGTTGCCGTCGCCCAGTTGTGCATGCGCCATCATGTCCTCATCTACCACTACTGCATGGCCACAGAGCCTTAAGACCGTTTCACCGGGTTTGTCAACATCACCGAATACAAGTTTGCTACGGTGGAAACCACCGACGATGTGAAAGCGCTCAGGGTTACGGGCTTGGCCTGCAAGAACCTTGTCGAAATCCGTGAGCACCACAGGGTCTGCGGTAGCACGAAGAAGGACTCCCTGGATGAACTCGCCTCAGCCATGATCGATCCATACTACGAAAAGATGAAGCAGGATGCCAACAGAACACGTCCCGTATCCTGGCACGGGTCCTGGATGCGGCAACTGGATGAACCTCACCTCATGTTCGCGGCCAAGAGCGTGTACACATTGAAGGAAATACGCCCTAGAGGCAATAATAAAGTTGTTATTTTATATTTCCTTATATCATGCGTAACTTTCGATCTGCTCCAGATGGCCAAGCGAGTTGGCCCGCAGTGCGAAGCCGCCGAACACAAAGATCTGTCCGGGGAGAAAAGTCTCACCCTGGACTGCATCGCTATTGATGATCGTAGGAGCCATCAAGCCTAACGGCGACGACACAGAGGAACTCTCAATGAAAGCACCAATGTCGGTGTCAAAACTGGCGGATCTCGGGTAGGGGGTCCCGAACTGTGCATCTAAGGCGGATGGTAACAGGAGGCAGGGAACACGATGTTTTACCCAGGTTCGGGCCCTCTTGATGGAGATAAAACCCTACGTCTTGCTTGATTTATTCTTGATGATACGAGTATTACAAGAGTTGATCTACCACGAGATTGGAGAGGCTAAACCCTAGAAGCTAGCCTATGGTATGATTGTATGTTATCCTACGGACTAAAACCCTCCGGTTTATATAGACACTAGAGGTGGCTAGGGTTACACAAGGTCGGTTACAAAGGAGGAGATATACATATCTGTATTGCCTAGCTTGCCTTCCACGCCAATTAGAGTCCCATCTGGACACGAGATGAAGTCTTCAATCTTGTATCTTCATAGTCTAACAGTCCGGCCAAAGGATATAGTCCGGCTATCCGGAGACCCCCTAATCCAGGACTCCCTTAGTAGCCCCTGGACCAGGCTTCAATGACGATGAGTCCGGCATGCATTATTGTCTTCGGCATTGCAAGGCGGGTTCCTCCTCCGAACACACCACGGAAGAATTTGAATACAAGGATAGTGTCCGACCCTGCAAAATAAGTTCCACATACCACCATAGAGAGAATAATATTTCCACAAATCTAATCTACTGACTTGTTTTGGCAACATGACATTATGCCATGGCCAGGTAATTATTCGAACTGTTTCCTTTAACTAGCCCCGCACATAACGTGAGGCAGTTTTTGACACATCTTGTCAAAGCAGAGATCATGTCCCCCTTATTACAGGATTCTCATCAATACGGGCGTGGGTAACCAAACCGCGCCATCGATTACGGTGCTTGGGGGATAAGCGAGTTTTACCAGGCTAGTGGGGCGCATAGTTTCGGCCGCCCTTATAAAGGGACAATGTTTAACTTTTTTCTACCCACGCCTTCTTCCTCCTTGCCCATCCATTCTTGCGCACTCAAGCTCCAACGCCCAAGTATACATCCTTCCCCTCAACCTTCTCCAATCATGTCCGGAGCGGGAGGCAAATGGATGGCTTCCTCCATTACGGAGGGACACATCAAGAAGATGCGCGGAGCCGGATACTTAGCTGCGAACATCGCGCATCGGCTGCCCGCTGCGGGGCAGATCGTTCCTACCCCTGAACCTCACGAGAGGGTAGTCTTCCTCCACCACTTCCTTCGCGGACTGGGGTTTCCCATCCATCCATTCGTCCGTGGTCTCATGTTCTACTACGGGCTGGACTTCCATGATCTGGCCCCGAACTTTGTCCTCAACATTTCGGTGTTCATTGACGTGTGTGAGGCTTTCCTCCGCATCCGGCCCCACTTCAGCCTGTGGTTAAAGACCTTCAATATCAAGCCGAAGGTGGTGGACGGCCAACAAGCAGAATGCGGCGGAGCCATGGTGGGCAAGATGCCCAACGTTGTATGGCTTGAAGGCTCCTTCGTGGAGACCATAAAGGGGTGGCAATCGGCGTGGTTCTACATCACCGAGCCGCGCGACGCCAAATGGGTGGCCGCCCCCAAGTTTCGATCCGGAATCCCCACGCGGCTCACCTCCTGGAAGGAGAAGGGCCTGTCCTGGGGTTCATCGATGGAGCTGGACGGACTCCAGAAATGTATCCGGAATATGGCAGGCAAGAAGCCCAAGCTTGTCAACATAGTCCAGGTCATGCTCATCCGCCGGATCCATCCGTGCCAACAACGGGACTTCAACTTGTGGGAGTTCGACCCGACCCAGCACCAGACTCTAAGCGAGCTCTTCGACACGATGCACAAGGACATCTAGAAGGTGCTGTTCAAGGGCGCTAAGGTCCCTCCCTCCCTCACCGAGGACCGCGGGCTAAGCGCGAAGCGCCAAGCACATTCAGTGAGTTCTATACATCCGGTAGGGTATTTTATTTCCCCTAGCTTAATCATGTGCGGGGTCTGATCTCCATGCCTTTGACAGGACTGGGTGGATACGTCGGGGCAGATTAACTGTCTGGCCCCTCTGCCCGAAGACACTGCGGCCGCTCTCCTTATGGAGATGCTGACTCCGGCCCCATATAAGGTGTCGGAGAAGACCAAGAAGGCCAAGGGAACCCGAAAGAGTTCCCGACGCCAGGTGTTATCGGACTCATCGTCCGATAACTCTGCGACACACTCCTCCCCCGAAGACGAGGAGGAAGATGAAGATAATCCCCCTCCAGTCGGGGGAGACAAGAAAAGTAAGGCCGCCCCAACCGGGGGGGCGAAGGGTCCAAGAAGGGGAGGACTCTCCTTCCGGACTACTCTACCACCGCCGCCGAAGGCGAAGACGAGTGGCTGCTCAGGGCCAAGCCCCTGGCAAAGTCGTAAGTATTCGGATGCCAGAGTAACTCATAGCATTCATTTGTCGTATTGTTTCTTCTAACGCTGAATTATGATTATGCAAACCGCCACGAGCCCGTATCGACGTATCGTCGGACGGCTCCCTGGGCTCGTCGGATATGGATAGCGATCCACTTCCGACCGCCACCTCCCACTGCCCTACGGACAACACCGAGGTATTATCTCAAGAGGCACAGGGTTGAGGGGAGACAGTCCCAGAGGCGCCTCAAGGCGACCTTCCGGACTCTGCGAGCAGAGGGAGCAAGGCTCCCGAGGGCTCCGAGTTCGGCCCTCAGCCGAACACCGCGCCGGAACCCCCAGTGGTTTCGGACTCGGGCGGGCGGCCTCCTTCTAAAAGGGGCAAGACGCCTGTGCCGGTGACCTCTGTCCATCCAGAGGCACCGGACAGTCTGCTGGGAGCGCTTTGCAGTGCTTCCATCGACAAAGAGCACCGCACTATTATGAGTGCAGTGGTCCAGAAGGTTCAGTCCGCCAAGAGCGGACTGACTGAAGCCTGTGCCAGCCTTCTAACAGGCTTTGAGGTAAGTTTATAGGAAAAATATTACCGCATAGACAGTATCCCCTGATGCTCTGTTCGGTGTTCACAAAGAAAAGCCGAACAGAGGATCAAACATATCGCAGGAGTCTAATATAAGTATGTCTATATGCGTATGCAGGCTTCGATGTTGGCCTTAGCCACACTGACTGCGGAGGTCGCCACACTGAAGCAGGACCTCGAAGGGTCCAAGAAAGAACTCGGCCTTGCCAAGAGGCAGCTCAAGGAGAACAAAGGTAAGTAGTACCTAGTCTATGGATATATATAAAAAGAATGCGATTGCAAAATGACAGGATCATCGTAAATTTGCCAGGGGCCACGATCAAGGTGGCGACCCTGAAGCAAGCGCTATCCAAGGCCGAAAACGAAGCGGCCAAGGAGTGCACCGAGCGGGAAAGGCATGAGGCACGGGTGGGCGAGGTGCAGCAAGAGCTCCACGCTCTCGTGACGAAGCACGAGGCGTTGGAGCTTGACTTGAAGACGCGAGAGTCCGAGCTTGCCGCGGCCCTCGATAGCGCAAAGAGTGCCAAGGCCGAAGCCCAAAAGGCCCTCCAGGAGATTGATGCGATGAAGAAGATAGCGGCGGGTAAGGCATTCTATATGCAAAGCAAGCATGTGAAAGTGAATTACTTGTTACTTACCCGAATCCGGAGCTCTTCAGGAGCATTCACAGATTTTCCCTGCAGCGTGTTGGATGCCGCACAGTTTTACCAGGGCGAGGAGGGAAGCTCAACGGAGAAGTTGTTCTGGTCTCAGTATACTGGGACCGAACACCCGATGCCTCTGAGCGACCAGCTAAAGCAACTGGTCGAGCTGCACAAGGCGGCCAAACAGGCCATGAAGGGCTTTATAGTCCGGATGTGGCCTGGCGATGCCCTTCCCAATAGCTACTTCAGCCTAGTGAGGCGGCTTGTGGATGCCTGCCCACGGCTTGAAGTAATCAAGCGGTCCGTCTGCATCGAAGGTGCACGCCGGGCTTTCGCCCGTGTGAAGGTGCAATGGGCCAAGATGGACGCCGTGAAGCTGGTGAAGGAAGGGCCGCCGCAGGGCAAGGAGCATCGCCACCCCGAGATGTACTATGAGGGTGTCCTGAAGGGCGCTCGTCTCGTAGCGGACGAGTGTACGAAAGATATAATATTCGAGTAAACTCGCTCGTGCAATCCTGTATTTATGAAAACTTGTTCATATGCGCTATGCAATGCTTGTTTGAATTTAAAATATTACCTTTTGTTCGGCTGTTTATCAAATCTGAGAGATGGCTAGTCGTCGGCTTCTGCCCCCACGCCACGAGTGCTGGGGTGTTCGGGATAAACCTAAGCACTCTTGTTCCCATTGTTGGGTCCTTCGAGGGAGGTGCTCAGCACAACGAAAAAGGCAATCAGACTATAATGCGTTATCACTCTCACTTAGCCATAGAATTCTATAATTTTAAATTTCGGCGAAGCCCCTAGTATTCGGAAGGCCGAATTCGGGGCGCGATACACGCCTTAAGCCGGACAGGGCCGACTCCTCGCTCTAAGCGGCATAAGTCTTTAGGGACTCGAAAACCTCTCGAACAGCGACCAGTCTCTCGCCTTACCATGACAGTCAGTTTTAGCTTTCTCTACTGAGGTGCTTAGCCCAGCAGAACCGGGGCACAATCGCAGTAGTTCTCCCAGTGCTACCTTAGCCGATATAGTGGAACGTAAGGTAGCAAACATGTAAGCCGAGCAAACCCAACAATTGACCCAAGACATGATTCGGAGTTGATGCATATAATGCTATAAGTTCGGGGTGCCGCACTATCGAAAGTGTTCGGACTTCTCACGCCGTATTATGGGGTATGCTTAAGCCCCTAGCGTATTGGCCGTACCAGAGTGTACGGGTGCTGGATGTCATGAATGAACATATATGTATAAAAGAAGAATGCAATAATAGCCTTAATGCTATGCATTTTTTATTCAAAAAGGTGTGTTAAAGCAGATTGATACAAGTAGTGCGATAAGCAAAAAGTAGGATTGTTTGACATGTCCCTTCCAAGGGCAAGCTGAGGAATAGTACTAAAACAAATATTTCACTCGTTATCTTAATCTACCTAGGAGTTCCGTGGTGTGACGTAGCTTTCTGCCTCCTTGGTTGCTACATCATGTGTTCGGCAATCACGCTGCCGGACAGGGTTTCCAGAGATTAAAGTCCTGAAAGAGAAAAATAACAAAGTGGGAAGCCCCTAGTGCAGTTTAAGCCGCAACTTAGGGCGTGCCGCCGTCGTGCCCCCCTCCCCGCCTGTGCCCATGGTATTTTTAATGTGTAATTATGCACGCGTGTCATGGATTTCGCCGTTTGGCTGGGGCCGGGGTGGGGGCCGCATTGTTGGTGAACGTAGCAGAATTTTAAAATTTTCTACTCATCACCAAGATCAATCTATGGAGTCATCTAGCAACGAGGGAGAGGAGAGTGCATCTACATACTCTTGTAGATCACGAGCAGAAGCGTTCAAGAGAATGGGGTTGATGGAGTCGTACTCGTCGTGATCCAAATCACTGATGACCTAGCGCCGAACGAACGACACCTCCGCGTTTAACACACGTACGGTTGGGAATACGTCTCCTCCAACTTGATCCAGCAAGGAGGAAGGAGAGGTTGATGGAGATCCAGCAGCACGACGGCGTGGTGGTGGAAGCAACGGTGATCTCGGCAGGGCTTCGCCAAGCGCAGGGAGAGGGAGGAGTGTCACGGGAGGGAGAGGGAGGCGCCAGGGGTTAGGTTGTGGCTGCCCTCCCTCCCCCCACTATATATAGGACCCCCAGGGGGGCGCCGGCCCTAGGAGATGCAATCTCCGAGGGGGGGCGCCGGCCAAGGGGGGTGGAGTGCCCCCCAAGCCAAGTGGGGCGCCCCCACCCCTAGGGTTTCCAACCCTAGGCGCAAGGGAGGCCCATGGGGGGCGCACCAGCCCACTAGGGGCTGGTTCCCCTCCCACTTCAGCCCATGGGGCCCTCCGGGATAGGTGGCCCCACCCGGTGGACCCCCGGGACCCTTCCAGTGGTCCCGGTACAATACCGATTACCCCCGAAACTTGACTTCCTATATATAAATCTTCACCTCTGGACCATTCCGGAACTCCTCGTGATGTCCGGGATCTCATCCGGGACTCCGAACAACTTTCGGGTTACCGTATACTAATATCTCAACAACCCTAGCGTCACCGAACCTTAAGTGTGTAGACCCTACGGGTTCGGGAGACACGCAGACATGACTGAGATGACTCTCTGGCCAATAACCAACAGCGGGATCTTGATACCCATGTTGGCTCCCACATGCTCCTCGATGATCTCATCGGATGAACCACGATGTCAAGGATTCAATCAATCCCGTATACAATTCCCTTTGTCAATCGGTATGTTACTTGCCTGAGACTCGGTCGTCGGTATCCCAATACCTCGTTCAATCTCGTTGCCGGCAAGTCACTTTACTCATAACGTAATGCATGATCCCGTGATCAACCACTTGGTCACATTGAGCTCATTATGATGATGCATTACCGAGTGGGCCCAGAGATACCTCTCCGTCATACGGAGTGACAAATCCCAGTCTCGATTCGTGCCAACCCAACAGACACTTTCGGAGATACCCGTAGTGTACCTTTATAGTCACCCAGTTACGTTGTGACGTTTGGCACACCCAAAGCACTCCTACGGTATCCGGGAGTTGCACAATCTCATAGTCTAAGGAAATGATACTTGACATTCGGAAAAGCTCTAGCAAACAAACTACATGATCTTTAAGCTATGCTTAGGATTGGGTCTTGTCCATCACATCATTCTCCTAATGATGTGATCCCGTTATCAATGACATCCAATGTCCATAGTCAGGAAACCATGACTATCTTTTGATCAACGAGCTAGTCAACTAGAGGCTCATTAGGGACGTGTTGTGGTCTATGTATTCACACATGTATTACGATTTCCGGATAACACAATTATAGCATGAACAATAGACAATTATCATGAACAAAGAAATATAATAATAACCATTTTATTATTGCCTCTAGGGCATATTTCCAACACGCATTGCTATGCGAGCTCAGAACATGCCAGGAGGTCCTGTTGCCGATTACCCCAGGCGCGCTTCAAGGTGTCCAGGTCCTTAATCACCGAATTAGTGGATTGCCTTAAGAGGCTGGTTTGTGCTTTTGTTGCGAGGGCCGCAGTGTGCTCCTCTATGCGGAGAGAGCGCTCTGTGTTTCCATTGACTGTGATGACCCCCCGTGGTCCTGGCATCTTGAGCTTGAGATATGCATAATGCGGTACCGCATTGAATCTTGCGAATGCGGTTCGCCCTAGCAGTGCATGATAGCCACTGCGGAACGGGACAATGTCGAAGATTAACTCTTCGCTTCGGAAGTTATCCGGAGATCCAAAGACCACTTCCAGTGTTACTGAGTCTGTGCAATGGGCCTCTACACCTGGTATGACGCCTTTAAAGGTCGTTTTGGTGGGCTTGATCCTTGAGGGGTCTATACCCATTTTGCGCATTGTGTCCTGATAAAGCAGGTTCAGGCTGCTGCCGCCGTCCATTAGGACTCGAGTGAGGTGAAATCTGTCAATGATTGGGTCGAGGACCAATGCGGCGAATCTGCCATGATGGATACTAGTGGGGTGGTCCCTGCGATCGAAGGTGATCGGACAGGAAGACCATGGGTTGAACTTTGGGCGACTGGCTCCAACGCATATACGTCCCTGAGCGCACGCTTCCGCTCCCTCTTGGGGATGTGGGTTGCGTATATCATGTTCACCATCCGCACTTGTGGGGGAACCTCTTTTGTCCTCCGGTGTTCGGCTGCCGGGGCTCCTCCTCGTCATCGCTATGTGACCCCTTATCTTTGTTTTTGGCATTTAACTTGCCGGCCTGCTTGAACACCCAACAGTCCCTGTTGGTGTGGTTGGCTGGCTTGTCGGGGGTGCCGTGTATTTGACACGAGCGATCGAGTATACGG
This sequence comes from Triticum aestivum, assembly GCF_018294505.1. Taxonomy (NCBI): domain Eukaryota; kingdom Viridiplantae; phylum Streptophyta; class Magnoliopsida; order Poales; family Poaceae; genus Triticum; species Triticum aestivum. The sequence goes on along the minus strand of NC_057812.1, from coordinate 468,647,649 downwards.
TCCAAACTGGACGGGCCCGGAGTGCTTCTTTTGAATGGATTTTTCCGCTGACCTGGTTTAGAGCCTTTGAATCCGGCATTGACTGTCGTATCCTCGGTATTGTCACTGTTAATGCGGCGCTTATGTTTGTTGCGACGTGACCTGCCATTGCCGTCCTTGGTATCCGAAGTACCATGGTTCTTTGATATGTTATTACTGCGAGCCAACCAGCTGTCTTCTCCCACACAAAAGCGGGTCATGAGTGTCGTGACGGCTGCCATAGATTTCGGCTTTTCCTGACCAAGGTGCCGGGCTAGCCACTCATCGCGGATGTTGTGCTTGAAAGCTGCTAGGGCCTCTGCATCCGGACAGTCGACGATTTGATTTTTCTTTGTTAGGAACCGTGTCCAGAATTGCCTGGCCGATTCCTCTGGCTGCTGAATTATGTGGCTCAAGTCATCGGTATCTGGTGGTCGTACATAAGTTCCCTGAAAGTTGTCGAGGAATGCGGCTTCCAGATCTTCCCAACAGCCAATGGACTCTGCTGGCAAGCTGTTGAGACAATGCCGAGATGGTCCTTTGAGTTTGAGTGGGAGGTATTTGATGGCGTGTAGGTCATCACCGCGGGCCATGTGAATGTGCAGGAGGAAATCCTCAATCCACACTGCAAGATCTGTTGTGCCGTCGTATGATTCTATATTTACGGGTTTGAAGCCCTCTGGGATTTGATGATCCATTACTTCGTCTGTGAAGCATAAGGGGTGTGCGGCGCCTCTATACTGGGCTATGTCGCGACGCAGCTCGAATGGGTCTTGCCCGCTGTGTTCGGCCCGGCCGGACTTACTTTTACTGTATCCGGCGTGATGATTATCGTCTTGCATAGTGGCGTGCCCTCGTGATCCGTATATTGATCTTGCATGTTTTGCTTTGTCCTCCAATACATCTCATAGGTCTGGCGTATTTCCCCATGCCTTTTTATTTAAATGACGTCGGGGTGCGCGCTGAACTTTTGGCTGGAATATGTCTCTGTCGCGGCCACGAGGTGGCCGATCAGCCGTGTCATATGTCGGGGATGTAGGTTTCGGTGCTTCCTCCTCCAGTCAGGGTAGCAACCTGCATTTTGGGTAACTCTTGGAGGGGCGTTCGAGTTTATACTCTTCGGCCGCCAGGACTTCAGTCCATCTGTCAGCAAGCAAATCTTGATCAGCTTGAAGCTGCTGCTTTTTCTTAAGGCTATTTGTCGTGGCTATAAGCCTGTGCTTGAAGCGCTCTTGTTCGACGGGATCCTATGGCACGACGAATTCGTCATCGCCGAGGCTTGCCTCGTCTTCGGAGGGAGGCATGTAATGATCATCCTCCGCCTCTCCATCTGCCGCTCTCTCAGGAGAGCTGGCTCCTCCATCCTCCTGCTCTAAATCTTGCTGGAGGGGATTGTTGTTGTCTTCGGCAATGTCCGAAGTGCTATTATCTCCGGTGCCGGTATCACCACTTTTGCCTTGGCGGGACTTAGAGCGGCGCCGCTGACGTCGGCGCTTGGATTGCTTCTTGGAGGGGTCATCCTCTGTTGTCTCGTCGCCATTGCCTTCTTTGGGTGTGTCCACCATGTATATATCATATGATGAGGTGGCTGTCCAGTGCCCTGTGGGCAGTGGTTCCTCTTCGACTCCCGCATCATCGTCCATACCGTCGATGTCTTCGGAGTCGAAGTCGAGCATGTTAGTTAAGTCATCAACAGTGGCTACTAAGTGGGTGGTGGGTGGGCGGCGAATTTCTTCGTCATCCGCATCCCAATCCTGCCGGACGTAATTCGGCCAGGATCCTCCTGACAAGGAAAGAGACCTTAATGAGTTCAGTATGTCGCCGAAGGGCGAGTGCTGAAAAATATCCGCGGAGGTGAACTCCATGATCGGCGCCCAATTGGATTCAATAGGAACGGGCGCAGGCGGTTCGGAGTCCGTGGCCGGAGAAGGATCCGGCAGCTTGGTAACACGACTCTCATGAAGGGTAAGGTCGATATTCGGCTCAATCACCGCAGAGGGTACGGCCTTCGTGATGGGGTCTATCCACCCGCCCTCGGATGGCGAAACTGGCTCTGAATTGAGGGTCGGAGCGACTGCGTGTGCGATCTCCTGAATACGGTCCGATGGTAGACCTAAATCGTACTCATCGTGGACGCGTGGCGCACAAGGCAGGGGCTCGAATCCGTTGAAGATCAAGTCTCCGCAGATATCGGATGTGTAGTTTAAGCTTCCAAACCTGACCTGGTGGCCAGGGGCGTAACTTTCGATCTGCTCCAGATGGCCAAGCGAGTTGGCCCGCAGTGCGAAGCCGCCAAACACAAAGATCTGTCCGGGGAGAAAAGTCTCACCCTGGACTGCATCGCTATTGATGATCGTAGGAGCCATCAAGCCTAACGGCGACGACACAGAGGAACTCTCAATGAAAGCACCAATGTCGGTGTCAAAACTGGCGGATCTCGGGTAGGGGGTCCCGAACTGTGCATCTAAGGCGGATGGTAACAGGAGGCAGGGAACATGATGTTTTACCCAGGTTCGGGCCCTCTTGATGGAGGTAAAACCCTACGTCTTGCTTGATTTATTCTTGATGATACGAGTATTACAAGAGTTGATCTACCACGAGATCGGAGAGGCTAAACCCTAGAAGCTAGCCTATGGTATGATTGTATGTTGTCCTACGGACTAAAACCCTCCGGTTTATATAGACACCAGAGGGGGCTAGGGTTACACAAGGTCGGTTACAAAGGAGGAGATATACATATCCGTATTGCCTAGCTTGCCTTCCACGCCAAGTAGAGTCCCATCTGGACACGAGACGCAGTCTTCAATCTTGTATCTTCATAGTCTAACAGTCCGGCCAAAGGACATAGTCCGGCTGTCCGGAGACCCCCTAATCCAGGACTCCCTCACACATCATGATAAGCCATGCAAGCAATATGGCTAATGAGTTAGTTACGGGATGATGTATTACGGAACGAGTAAAGAGACTTGCCGATAATGAGATTGAACTAGGTATGAGGATACCGACGATCGAATTTCGGGCAAGTAACATACCGATGACAAAGGGAATAATGTATGTTGTCATTACGGTACGACCGATAAAGATCTTCATAGAGTATGTGGGAACCAATATGAGCATCCAAGTTCCAATATTGGTTATTGACCGGAGAGGTGTCCTGGTCATGTCTACATAGTTCTCGAACCCGTAGGGTCCGCACGCTTAAAGTTCGATGACTATTTTGTATTATATGAGTTATGTGATTTGGTGACCGAATGTTGTTCGGAGTCCCGGATGAGATTACGGACATGATGAGGAGTCTCGAAATGCTCGAGAGGTCAAGATTCATATATAGGACAATAGTATTCAGACACCGGAAGTGTTCTGGGGGTATCGGGTCACCGGAAGGGGTTTCGGGCAACCCCTGGCAAGCTATATGGGCCTAATGGGCCAAGAGAGGGACAGCCCAGCCCCAAAAGGGGCTGGTGCGCCCCCTATAGGCCGAATTGTAGGAGAAGGGAAGGAAGGGAAGGGAGAAGGAAAGGGGAGGATTCGGCCTCCCCCTTTCCTTCCCTTCCCCCTCTCTTTCCTTCCCCCTTTGATGGATATGGAAGGGGGAGGCCGACTTGGAGGAGGCGCCCAAGTAGGATTACTCCTACTTGGGGCGCCCCTTGCAGCCCCTCTCCCTCGCCCACCTATATATATGTGGGGGGCACCGCTAGAACACACAACATTGATTCCTAGCCGTGTGCGGCGCCCCCCCTCCATAGTTTATGCCTCTAGTCATATCGTAGTGCTTAGGCGAAGCCCTGGATCACTTCACCATCATCGTCACCACGCCATCGTGCTGATGAAACTCTCCCTCAACACTTTGTTGGATCAAGAGTTTGAGGGACGTCATCGAGCTAAATGTGTGTAGAACTCGGAGGTGTCGTATGTTCGGTGCTTGATCGTTCGGAACAAGAAGAAGCTCGGCTACATCAACCGCGTTGTCAAACGCTTCCGCTTTTGGGCTATGAGGGTACGTTGACACACTCTCCCCCTCTCATTGCAATGCGTCTCCTAGATAGATCTTGCGTGAGTGTAGGAATTTTTTTGGAACTATATGCTACGTTTCCCAACAGTGGCATAAGAGCCAGGTCTATGCATAGATGATATGCACGAGTAGAACACAAAGAGTTGTGGGTGGTGATAGTCATACTGCTTACCACCAACTTCTTATTTTGATTTGGCGGTATTGTTGGATGAAGCGTCCCGGATCAACCTTACATGACCACGTTCATGAGACCGGTTCCACCGACAGACCTGCAACTAGTTTTGCATAAAGGTGGCTAGCGGGTGTGTGTTTCTCCAACTTTAGTTGAATCGAATTTGACTATGGACGGTCCTTTTTGAAGGTTAAAACAATAAACTTAACGAAACATCGTTGTGGTTTTGATGCGTAGGTAAGAACTATTCTTACTAGAAGCCCGTAGCAGCCACATAAAACTTGCAACAACAAAGTAGAGGACATCTAACTTGTTTTTGCAGGGCATGTTGTGATGTGATATGGTCAAGACATGATGTGATATACGTTGTTGTATGAGATGATCATGTTTTGTAAAAGTTATCAGAAACTGGTAGGAGCCTTATGGTTGCCGCTTTATTGTATGAAATGCAATCGCCATGTAATTGCTTGACTTTATCACTATGCGTTAGCGATAGTTGTAGAAGCAATAGTTGGCGAGACGACAACTACGCTACGATGGAGATCAAGGTGTCAAGCCGGTGACGATGGAAATCATGACGGTGCTTTGGAGATGGAGATCAAAGGCACAAGATGATGATGGCCATATCATGTCACATATTTTGATTGCATGTGATGTTTATCTTTTTATGCATCTTATTTTGCTTAGAATGGCGGTAGCATTATAAGATGATCCCTCATTAAAATTTCAAGGTATAAGTGTTCTCCCTGAGTATGCACCATTGCGACAGTTCGTCGTGCTGAGATACCACATGATGATCGGGTGTGATAAGCTCTACGTTTAGATACAATGAGTGCAAGACAGTTTTGCACGTGCAGGATACTCAGGTTAAACTTGACAAGCCTAGCATGTACAGACATGGCCTTGGAACACTAGAGACCGAAAGGTCGAACGTGAATCATATAGTAGATATGATCAACATAGAGATGTTCACCATTGAAAACTACTCCATCTCATGTGATGATCGGGCATGGTTTAGTTGATATGGATCACGTGATCATTTAGATGACTAGAGGGATATCTATCTAAGTGGGAGTTCTTAAGTAATATGATTAATTGAACTTTAATTTAGCATGAACTTAGTTCTGCTAGTATTTACAAATTATAGTGTAGATCAATAGCTTGCGTTGTAGCTCCCATGTGTTTTTGATTTGTTCCTAGAGAAAACTAAGTTGAGGATGATAGTAGCAATGATGTGGACTGGGTCCGTGATATGAGGATTATCCTCATTGCTACAGAGAAGAATTATGTCCTTGATGCACCGCTAGGTGACAGACCTGTTGCAGGAGCAGATGCAGACGTTATGAATGTTTGGCAAGCTCGATATGATGACTACTTGACAGTTTAGTGCACCATGCTTTACGGCTTAGAACCAAGACTTCAAAGACGTTTTGAACGCCATGGAACATATGAGATGTTCCAAGAGCTGAAATTAGTGTTTCAGACTTATGCCCGTGTTGAGAGGTATGAGACCTCTTACAAGTACTTTGCCTACAAGATGGAGGAGAATAACTCAGCTAGTGAGCATGTGCTCAGAATGTCTGGGCACTACAATCACTTGAATCAAGTGGGAGTTAGTCTTCCAGATAAGATAGTGATTGACAGAGTTCTCTAGTCACAATCACCACGCTACTAGAACTTCGTGATGAACTATAATATGCGAGGGATGACTAAAATGATTCCCAAGCTCTTCGCGATGCTGAAATCAGAGAAGGTAGAAATCAAGAAATAGCATCAAGTGTTGATGGTTAACAAGACCACTAGTTTCAAGAAAAGGGCAAGGGAAAGAAAGGGAAACTTCAAAAGAATGGCAAGAAAGTTTCCACTCCCATGAAGAAGCCCAAAGCTAGAACCAAGTGTGAAACTGAGTGCTTCTACTGCAAACGAAATGGTCATTGGAAGTGGAACTACCCAAGATACTTGGCGGATAAGAAGGATGGCAAAGTGAACAAAGGTATATTTGATATACATGTTATTGATGTGTACTTTAGTAGTGTTTATAGCAACCCCTCGGTATTTGATACTTGTTCAGTTGCTAAGAGTAGTAACTCAAAATATGAGTTGCAAAATAAACAGAGACTAGTTAAGGACGAGGTGACGATGTGTGTTGGAAGTAATTCCAAGGTTGATACGATCACCATCGCACACTCCCTATACCTTCGGGATTAGTGTTGGACCTAAATAGATGTTATTTGGTGTTTGCATTGAGCATGAATATGATTGGATCATGTTTATTGCAATACGATTATTCATTTAAGTCAGAGAATAATTGTTGTTCTATTTACATGAATAAAACCTTCTATGGTCATACACCCAATGTAAATGGTTTATTGAATCTTGATCGTAGTGATACACATATTCATAATATTGATGCCAAAAAATGCAAAGTTGATAATGATAGTGCAAACATATTTGTGGCACTACCATTTTGGTCATATTGGTGTCAAGTGCATGAAGAAACTCCATGCATATGGGATTTTAGAATCACTTGATTATGAATCATTTGATACTTGCGAACCATGCCTCATGGGAAAGATGACTAAAACTCCATTCTCCGGAACAATGGAGAAAGCTAATGACTTATTGGAAATAAAACATACCGATGTATGTGGTCCAATGAGTGTTGAGGCACGCGGCGGGTATCGTTATTTTTTGACCTTCACAGATTATTTGAACAGATATGGGTATATCTACTTGATGAAACACAAGTCTGAAACATTTGAAAAGTTCAAAGAATTTCATAGTGAAGTGGAGAATCATCGTAACAAGAAAATAAAGTTTCTACGATTTGATCGCGGAGGCAAATATTTGAGTTACGAGTATGGCCTTCATTTAAAACAATGTGGAATAGTTTCACAACTCATGCCACCAGGAACACCGTAGTGTAATGGTGTGTCCGAACATCGTAACCGTACTTTATTAGATATGGTGCGATCTATGATGTCTCTTACCAATTTACCACTATTGTTTTGGGGTTATGCATTAGAGACAGCTGCATTCATGTTAAATAGGGCACCGTCTAAATCCGTTGAGACGACACCGTATGAACTATGGTTTAGCAAGAAACCAAAGCTGTCATTTCTTAAAGTTTGGGGTTGCGATGATTATGTGAAAAAGTTTCAAACTGATAAGCTCAAATCTAAATCGGAGAAGTGCGTCTTCATAGGATACCCAAAAGAAACTGTTGGGTACACCTTCTATCACACATCCGAAGGCAAGATTTTTGTTGCTAAGAATGGATCCTTTCTAGAGAAGGAGTTTCTCTCGAAAGAAGTGAGTGGGAGGAAAGTAGAACTTGATGAGGTAATTGTACCTTCTCTCGAATTGGAAAGTAGCTTATCACAGAAATCAGTTCCAGTGATACCTACACCAACTAGAGAGGAAGCTAATGATAATAATCATGAAACTTTATATCAAGTTACTACCGAACCTCGTAGGTCAACCAGAGCACGTTCCGCACCAGAGTTGTACGGTAATCCTGTTCTGGAAATCATGTTACTAGACCATGACGAACCTGCAAACTATGAGGAAGCGATGATGAGCCCAAATTCCGATAAATGGCTAGAGGCCATGAAATCTGAGATAGGATCCATGTATGAGAACAAAGTGTGGACTTTGGTTGACTTGCCCGATGATCGGTGAGCCATAGAGAATAAATGGATCTTCAAGAGGAAGATGGACACTGATGATAGTGTTACTATCTACAAAGCTCGACTTGTCGCAAAAATGTTTTCGACAAATTCAAGGTGTTGACTACGATGAGATTTTCTCACTCATAGCGATGCTTAAGTCTGTACGAATTATGTTAGCAATTACCGCATTTTATGAAATCTGGCAAATGGATGTCAAAACTGCATTCATTAATGGATATCTTAAAGAAGAGTTGTATATGATGGAACCAGAAGGTTTTGTCGATCCTAAAGATGCTAACAAAGTGTGCAAGATACAACGATCCATTTATAGACTGGTGCAAGCATCACGGAGTTGGAATATACGCTTTGATGAGGTGATCAAAGCATATGGTTTTATACAGACTTTCAGAGAAGCCTGTATTTACAAGAAAGTGAGTGGGAGCTCTGTAGCAATTCTCATATTATATGTGGATGACATATTGTTGATTAGGAATGATATAGAATTTCTGGATAGCATAAAAGGATACTTGAATAAGAATTTTTCAATGAAAGATCTCGGTGAAGCTACTTATATATTAGGCATCAAGATCTATAGGGATATATCAAGATGCTTAATTGGACTTTCACAAAGCACATACCTTGACAAGATTTTGAAGATGTTCAAAATGGATCAGTCAAAGAAAGAGTTCTTGCCTGTGTTGAAAGGTGTGAAGTTGAGTAAGACTCAAAGCCCGACCACGGGAGAAGATAGAGAGAGAATGAAAGTCATTCCCTATGCCTCAGTCATAGGTTCTATAAAGTATGCCATGTTGTGTACCATACATATTATGTACCTTGCCATGAGTTTGGCAAGGGGGTACAATAGTGATCCAGGAGTAAATCATTGGACAGCAGTCAAAATTATCCTTGGTTACCTAAGAGGACTAAGGAAATATTTCTCGGTTATGGAGGTGATAAAGAGTTCGTCGTAAAGAGTTACGTTGACGCAAGCTTTTACACCGATCCAGATGACTCTGAGTCTCAATTTGGATACATATTGAAAGTGGGAGCAATTAGCTAGAGTAGCTCCGTGCAGAGCATTGTAGACATAGAAGTTTGCAAAATACATACGGATCTGAATGTTGCAGACCCATTGACTAAGCCTCTCTCACAAACAAAACATGATCACACCTTAGTACTCTTTGGGCATTGATCACATGGCGATGTGAACTAGATTAATGACTCTAGTAAACCTTTTGGATGTTGGTCACATGGCGATGTGAACTATTGGTGTTAAATCACATGGCGATGTGAACTATTGGTGTTAAATCACATGGCAATGTGAACTAGATTATTGACTCTAGTGCAAGTGGGAGACTGAAGGAAATATGCCCTAGAGGCAATAATAAAGTTGTTATTTTATATTTCATTATATCATGATAAATGTTTATTATTCATGCTAGAATTGTATTAACCGGAATCTTGATACATGTGTGGATACATAGACAAAACACAGTGTCCCTAGTATGCCTCTACTAGACTAGCTCGTTAATCAAAGATGGTTAAGTTTCCTAGCCATATACATGTGTTGTCATTTGATGAACAGGATCACATCATTAGGAGAATGATGTGATGGACAAGACCCAGTTGTTAACTTAGCATAATGATCGTTAAGTTTTATTGCTATTGCTTTATTCATGTCAAATACATATTCCTTCGACTATGAGATTATGCAACTCCCGGATACCGGAGGAATACCTTGTGTGCTATCAAACGTCACAATGTAGCTGGGTGATTATAAAGATGCTCTACAGGTATCTTCGAAGGTGTTTGTTGGGTTGGTATAGATCGAGATTAGGATTTGTCACTCCGAATATAGGAGAGGTATCTCTGGGCCCTCTCGGTAATACACATCATGATAAAGCCTTGCAAGCAATATGACTAATGAGTTAGTTACGGGATGATGTATTACGGAACGAGTAAAGAGACTTGCCGGTAATGAGATTGAACTAGGTATGAAGATACCGACGATCGAATCTCCGGCAAGTAACATACCGATGACAAAGGGAATAATGTATGTTATCATTACGGTACGACCGATAAAGATCTTCGTAGAATATGTGGGAACCAATATGAGCATCTAGGTTCCGCTATTGGTTATTGACCGGAGAGGTGTCTCGGTCATGTCTACATAGTTCTCGAACACGTAGGGTCCGCACGCTTAACGTTCGATGACGATTTTGTATTATATGAGTTATGTGATTTGGTGATCGAATGTTGTTCGGAGTCCCGGATGAGATCATGGACATGACGAGGAGTCTCTAAATGGTCGAGAGGTAAATATTCATATATAGGACGATAGTATTCGGACACCGGAAGTGTTCTGGGGGTACCGGGTACGTATAGGGTCACCGGAAGGGTTCCGGGCAACCCCCGGCAAGCTATATGGGCCTAATGGGCCAAGAGAGGGACAGACCATCCCCAAAAGGGGCTAGTGCGCCCCCTATAGGCCGAATGGGAGGAGAAGGAAAGGAAGGGAAGGGAGAAGGAAAGGGGAGGATTCGGCCTCCCCCTTTCCTTCCCCTCCCCCTTTCTTTCCTTCCCCCTCCGATGGACTTGGAGGAGGCGCCCAAGTAGGATTTCTCCTACTTGGGGCACCCCTTGTAGCCCCTCTCCCTCTACCACCTATATATATGTGGGGGGGCACCACTAGAACACCCAACATTGATTCCTAGCCGCGTGCGGTGCCCCCCTCCACAGTTTACGCCTCTAGTCATATTGTCATAGTGCTTAGGCGAAGCCCTGCGCGGATCACTTCACCAGCACCGTCACCACATCATCATGCTGACGAAACTCTCCCTCGACACTTTGCTGGATCATGAGTTCGAGGGACGTCATCGAGCTGAATGTGTGTAGAACTCGGAGGTGTCGTACGTTTGGTGCTTGATCGGTCAGAACAAGAAGCAGTTCGACTACATCAACCGCATTGTCAGACGCTTTCGCTTTCGGGCTACGAGGGTACGTAGACACACTCTCCCCCTCTCGTTGCAATGCATCTCCTAGATAAATATTGTGTGAGCGTAGGAATTTTTTTGAAATTGCATGCTACGTTTCCCAACACACATGCTACGAGATGCACAGGCGGATCATTGACATGAGGAAGTGCCTCGTTACCGAGATCAACGAGGCCGGATCGAGCCACAAGCAGAGCAGTAGCGACATGCGTCCCAAGAAGTAGATGATGATCAGATGATCGTTTATCCTAGTTAATCATGCATGTAATATATAGTTGACTTTGGAGTGTGAAAATGTCATGTGTGTAGTAGCCACCTATGTAATTGGATGTTTAATTTGGTTATGCAGCCATGTCCTTATAAGTGTGTGTCTGTGTGTGTGTGTGTGCATATATATATATATATATATATATATATATATATATATATATATATATATATATATATATATATATATATATATATATGTTGTTGTTGTTCTGTATGCAATCGCAACGCACAACACACATGTCTTATTAGCAGCAATCGGCTGTTATTATCGGTCTTCGCACACATTTTTTATTACAGACATGTTTGCAGCGTATCACACACATCTTGTTAAATTGAAATGTTTTTGTTCTCTTGTCTCAACGCAAACAGTTCATACAAGTGAACCGTATATCATATATTGCACACACCTTGATCTGGATGACCTCTTCTTTTGTGTTGCCTAATCACAAACAGTTCATCCAAGTGAAGCGTATGTTGTATATCGCACACACCTTCATTTCGCTGCCCATTTTTGTTCTTTTGCCTCATTGCAAACAGTTCATTGAACTGAACCGTATGCCCCTCATCGCACACGCAACTAAATTTAACGTTTTGCATCTTTTTGACGGGTTTTTTACATCATCGTTTGTGATTATTGCATCGCACACAGTTTCATCGAAGGGTCTCTGGTCGTAGTGTCGCGTTAGCAGTATCCTGCAGTAGTGCTAGAAGCGCATATTGGTCGCCCAACATATGACTTCATAACATACACGCATGGTCATATGTTGGTAACAAGGTGGACATCACAACAAAACAAATACAAGTACCCATGAATAGAAGAGTTTAATACGAGATACAATATTGCAAACATATGCCGATACATAAATATTTCACCAATCATAGGTCAACATGACCTAACGTTACATCAATCATTGTAGCTGAGAAGGAACATATCTGAATACGGACAAGAAGCAAATACGCCTACGAGGCAAGATAAATAAGCAACGCCCACCCTGCCAACCCCAGGCTACCAACCGGGATCCCATCCGAGTGATCATCGTCGAAGAACTCCATATAGAACATACCACACTCTCACATTAGAGCAATGCTTTACATGTACATGCATCTGGGGTTGTTGTGGTATCTGTGAGCCTTTTAAGATTCAACAAGTGTATTACCAAGGGTATCAAGACTAGCAATACTTATGGGTTGGATGTGGTTAAGTGGTGAGGTTGCAGCAAGCACCTAAGCAATGAAAACCATCTAGTCTTACAAATACTAGAACAAGATAACATAAATCCTACACATAGGGGGGTCGCAACTAGTTGATTAGGGATTGATCCTAAATACCTACCTATGGTTCATTCATAACCCCATTGCGTCCTCTTCTTGCTTGCATACACACAAGAAGAGACAATCACAATTACGCACACGTTGGTCAAGTTTGAATCATTAAGGGTAGATTTATTCTAGATGGTATTCTATGTTTACATGAGATTGTGCACGACCTTAGGAAGAGAGGCTCCAAAGCCTTGATCCTTAAACTCGACTTCGAGAAATCCTACGATTCGGTCAGCCGGGATTTCCTACACCATGTTCTACTTGCTAAGGGTTTTGACCCAGGGGTTGTTCACCGGATGATACAGTTGGTGTCTAGTGGTCATATAGCGGTATCCGTGAATGGATCTGTTAGCAATTACTTTGCCAATGGGCGTGGCCTTCGGCAAGGGGATCCGACTTCCCCTATTTTGTTCAATTTGGTTGCTGACGCTTTATCTTGCATGCTGGATAGGGTGGCTTCGGCTGGCCATATCTCCCCTATGCTATCTCATCTTCTCCCTCTGGGACTCACCCATCCCCAATATGCAGATGACACGATCATTCTTGTGGAGTTAAATGACTCATGTATTGCCAACCTCAAATTTATTCTTCTCTGTCTCGAAGCCTTGTCGGGGCTCAAAATTAACTTTTCTAAGAGTGAGGCTATTGTCACTGGTGTTGACGAGGTCGAAGCGTTACGGGTTTCCCACTTGCTCAGCTGCTCCTTGGGTGCATTTCCCTTCAAATATTTAGGTCTCCCATCTCTCCGCGTCGGCTATGCTCTATGGAGTTTAAGCCTTTGGTGGCAAAGGTGGGGAACAGAGTTTTACCTTGGCGTGGCAGGTATAACACTTATGCTGGCAAAGTGGCCCTTATTAACTCTTATCTCTCTTCCCTACCGATGTTCACCATGGGCTTCTTCATATTATCTAAAGGTACCCATGCGGGTTTCGACAAGCATAGAGGGGCCTTCTTTTGGAACTCTGTTGAGAACAAGCGTAAATGCATGCTAGTTAAATGGGACATCATTTGCAAACCTAAAAGCCTTGGGGGGCTTAGGATTGTCAATACACAAGTGATGAATACGTGTCTCATTGTGAAATGGTGGTGGAGGATCATGACCGCTAATCCTGGTTCTTTATGGCTTGAGATCCTAAGAGCTAAATATTTCCCTAATGGAAGCCCTATGTTTGCGACAGCGATCGGGGCCTCCCTGTTCTGGGCTGACCTCTCAAAGTTAGGGAGGTGTTCCGCTCTCATGTCAAGTTTATGGTCAATGACGGGGCCTCAAACCATTTCTGGCTGGACTGGTGGACTAGGGATGCCCCCCTTGCGTCCTCCTTCCCAGTTCTATTCTCATACTGCTCCAATCCCGAGATTTCAATCTCTGAGCTCTCGCACAATGGTTGGGACCTTGGATTTCAGAGGCCCCTCTCTCATGTAGAGTTGGGAGACTGGCATCACCTTGTTGCTATGTTCCCTGCGCTCTCGGAGGAGGCGGACTCTGTTTCTTGGCCCCACACCGTGTCTGGGAAGTTTACGATCAAGTCCCTTTATAACCGTATTATCTCTGGCTCCACTACCTCGAAGTTCAAGCGAATCTGGACGGCTAAGGTTCCCCCTAAGATCAAAATATTCCTTTGGCAGGCCTTCAGGGGCCGGCTGCCCTCGGCCGACCAGATTCAGAAAAGGAATGGGCCAGACTCTGCTCATTGTGCTTTGTGTTCTTCTCTCAAAGACACTAACCATATTTTCTTTAAGTGTGACTTAGCTTTGTTGGTTTGGGTTGCGTTCGATCATGGTACTCGACCTCTTGGGCTCCTGGTTCATTTGCTGATGTTCGGATTTGACGGCCGGCCTGAGTGGTCGGTCCAGGAGTTTATTTTGGACTGGGTTGGGCGCCCTCTGTTGGGCCCTCTAGACCATTCGGAACAAGTTTACTATCGAGGGTGTCTTCCCAAACAAATCTGCTGATGTGATGTTTAAAATGTCTATACTCTTGCAGCAGTGGAAATTATTGACTAAATCGGCAGATCGCGATGGCCTGGAGATGTTGATCGACAGAGTGCGAGCGTCTGCCAATTTGCTATCTTCTCCAGTCGATGGCGCTTTGTCGTAGCTACCTTCCCTTTTGCTGCGTAGGTGGTGTCCTGCGTGCCCCATTATCTTATTCGGGCCTTCGTGCCGACCAAACTGTTGCCTTCCTAGCTGCCCTTTGTGGGTGTTGTTGTGAGACTTTGGTTTTGGTGTCGTACTCTGCTGATTATGTACTCTCTATGTATGGCTTTATCAATAAAGTCGGGCAATCGCCTTTTCTCAAAAAGAATTATTAGTTGAAGTTGTCTACCACTGACATTATAAATTTCCAAGTCATCCTTAACTGTGGACACGTCTTTCCGAAAGATTTAACCTTACAGGGGTGCTCCAACTTTCCATTATATATTCCGCATGCATACTCATTCCTCGAAGTTCAGGGCCGTTAAAGCCTGGAATCCGTTTGAGAAGTTCAGAGTAACAAGTTCTTCTAGCTAATGTTAAACTAATCTAGAAGACCTCCCAGTAGTTCAAAATCCAGATCAGATCCGCATGTATCTCGTGACTCGGTCCCAGCTGGATGGGCAAGGGATACGATAGCCAAACCCCGAGTTTCCCCGGTGGTGGCACCGCAGACCACCATTGTGGACCAACACCCCTCAAACGCTGGCCCAAGTTGTTTATTTTGATACCTCGGGTTCATGACTCCTTATGCAACTTTTATGTTGGCAAATTTTAGTACCACTGTTGGGCCTTCTTGAAGATTTTAACGCTAGACAAAGGGATTCGAGGGAGGCCCCATAACCCCTCGCATGGTAGAATGCGCTCATCGTGGAAAATAATAACCAGATTGTTGGTGCTTAAGGTTGGCCAGATTGAAACAAAACACTGGGGCAAAAGCCTCGACATTTCAACAGGTTTAACAATTAAGCATGATAATAATGATATCCCAAAGATATCCATGTTGACACATGGAAGAATCATGTACCTACAACTACCGACGCTAAAAGAGGGGTTGAGCCAGCGATAACATAGCCAACAATGGGTTGCTAGAAAGTGGAGGTTAAAGGCTTTATCATGGCAATATGGAGGCTACAAACATATGGTAGGTGGCGAGACCAAACGGTAGCATCCAAATATCTATCAAGTAAGGTAGCAATGGTCCCGCTCTGAAGAAGATCGAGTTCATGAAGTCTAGTCCAATGAATCCTCGCATCCATATCGTTGCTGGGAACTATCGGGAAGAACTGAACCGGAAAGAAGCAAATGATACGATAAACAAACAGTGCATGACATGTTGCACAAACGTAAACAAACATGGCATGGCATGAGCACGCCAAACAGTTATGACATATTGGCTTTGCCGGGGTATTCGTAGACCCCCCTAATAGGAGAAGTCTCTAGCCGTACCATCGGTGATAATATTGTAGATTGCTCTAGTCCGAAATCGCCTGCAATTGTCTGTATTAAAGAGGGTTGGATTTGATAAATCATCCTAAATGACAATGTCTGCAATCACAGGGTTCAAAACATCACAACCAAGTCCCGTAAAAAGCTCCCCCTATAACTGATTTTATAGGGTGTGCATATAAGTTAGGGGAGGTTCATACGTGAGCTGCTTTTGCACGTCCGCAAAAATCTGCCCCTAAATTTATTTATTTTCCTTTCTATTTTGCTCTATGTCTCCCACTTAGGTGGCGGCGTGGGTACTGCGGTGGTGGCGATTGGCCGGCATCTGTAGCAGACGACGAACGCCAGTTGTCCACAGCGGCTGCAGCAGCCGTCGATGGCGGTTGGGATACCGGCGATGAGGATGATGGCGGTGCGGTGGCGGCACGGTATCATTGGCTGTGGCGCGGTAGACTCCTCAGATGGTGCTCTGACATGACAATTATACATGAAGGTCTAAGATGGTCATCTCCCCCTAGATAGAGGAGGAGTTGGGCTAATTATACGGGATCCTCTAAAAAATTGTTTTTATAGGAACTGACGGAGCACTTTTGATCCAACTCCTATTAACCTAAAATATTTACGAGAAAGGAGAAGTGTTTTCTAGTAGTGTCGCGATTTTTTCTTGTGAACCCTCTTCCGGTCCTCTAATTAACAGCAAGGAATTTTGTGATAGAGTATAAGCAGCTGATGTGTAGGCTAATTAAGCTGCTAGGTACCGTGAGGCTGGTTGGTGTGAGCCTCAACCAACGCCAGCCTGCATATATAACGTGTCAATCATGTCCGGCTAGCAGCTAAAAAAGCCTCTGAAACGTCACTGATTAGCGGCCGATCGTCGGGTCACCAACTGTGTCATCGTCAGTTTGTCCGCCATTAATTTGATAGCCATCGCCTAATTAACCTTTTAATTAGGTTCATCATGCGTGCTTCCCTGACGGTCTCCCGCACGTTGCACGTCCGTCCGCAACTCGAATGTGAGTGCATGCATGCATCTGATCGAGCAGCTGATTTCGAATTATTTTGTAGCCATCCGACGTTAACTCCCTACTTAGCAGGTGGTCCACGGTTAGCATTGATATCTGGGATTAGCAACTGCGGAAAAAGGTCTGGACATGGATGTTAACTAGACTGGAGTAGCTACTGATCGTTACATTATGGTTCATGGAGCACTATCAAGTTAAGTTTCTACCGTGTTAAACCTAGCCATTAATTCAACATGATTCATCAACCAACCTTAATTAGCTAGCTTGCTAGTTAGGGCGTCTCCAACGAGCGTATCCTCAAACCACCCGCAAACGTCCGGCTGCGCGGTCCAGACGTGTTCTGCCACTCGACGTTGTCATGTATTGGTCCGCTCTTCACAAACCGGAGACAAACTAAGTGGGGAGGGGGCTTTGCGAACATTCGGACCACTGACACGTCCGCTCCTGACTGCTCTAACCCACCCAAAACACTTTCACTCGCTCGCCAGGCGTCAGCTACCCGTATTCATGCCACTGTAGAGCCGCCACTCCGCAATGATGTCGGCCTAGAGCGGACGCGACCTCTCACTGGCGTCGGCATTAAAGCATCGAGGGAGCCGCCTGCGCCGCGTCCCCGGTGTCCGCGCCTGTTCAACGTTGGAGCGACGTTTGCTGTACGGGACAGGACGTATATCTATCATGCTCGTTCAATGCCCGTCTGTATGTCCCCATTAAGCAGGCTAGCCAGCCGAGGAACCAACTTCGGCGCGCGCATTGACGCACCTAGACGCTTGGCCTCACCGGAATCCGCTATTTAAAGGCGTCCACACCCGGCTAACCCCACACCACAACAATCCGCTCCATATACTCTTCCTTTGCTCCACATTCGTCATGACCGTGAGCGGGAACGCTCTGTGGGATATTCTGTCGTCGGAGATGAAACAAGAGGTGGCCGCCCTTGCAGCTGCCTGGCAGTCCCGCCATGCCAGGTGGTCGAGCATGGCATGTCGGTCAGCTCGCTCGAGGTCTCGGATGATGACACTACGGGGTCTGACGACGATACAGCGCTAGACCCCGCGCTGGTGCATGTCGGCCTAACCATGGAGCTGGTACAGGCACACTACAACACCGCCATGGCGGAGGAGAAGCAGCCTGCGCCGGCTCCTATGTCGGTGTTTCGGCAGGCACAAGAGGAGAGGTACAACATGTTCCTCCTCGAGCAGCACCGGCTAGTGGAGGGCCAAATCTACGGCGAGCGCGCAAGCGGGGCTGCCATGGCCGCAGCGAACCCGAACATCGTTGCGGAGCAGCGGGCGCTCTACGAGGCTGCGAGCGCTTAAGGCGTCGCTCGCAATGCAAAGCCGGGGCAGCCAGACCCAGACGCGTCCGCACACCCGCTGGCTGTGCAGATGGTCCAGAACTCCAACGCCGCCAGTTGCGCGTCCTATGCACCGTCGTCCAACTTTCGGGGGCGCACATGCTAGGTGGACAGTGACAGACCGCCCGCATCCATCATCGACCTCATGTTCGGTGCTGGCGACGGACAGGACGCTCCAAGGATGAGTAGGGCATGGGAGGCGGCAAGGCATTGTGTCCCAAGTGGGCCGGTCTGTTTCCCATGTTCTATTCTTCCTCGCCGGAGACCGCACCTTCACTTCACGGGTGTTGAACCCCACCGCCGATCATAGAGATGGCAAATGGAGGACGTGGTCACTGATGCGAAATACAAAGAAAGTGGACGACGGTCGCCGCCGTATGATAGGTTTTAGGGCCGGGCCGCTTTGTTTTGTCCTAAATGTTCGAGATGTAATGAATTTCGTCTGGTTTATACGAAAATCCGTCCTCGTTGCATGAATTTTATCCCGTTAGTTGAAACTCGGCTTGAAATGTTTGCGGGCAATGTTAGCTGGCCAGCTCTCGCATCCGTGTTTGTGGACTGACCTCCCTGCTCACGGACATATACCGAAGCAAATTTACAGATCAGCGTTTGGGATGCCCTTATACGGTTATGTGCATCAACCAACTAGTCGTGCACTCGTACGTTGTACCTGAGTTGCTTACGTACCTGCACGACGTACGCGTTGTTTGGTCGACTGTGCGTGCATGTAAGCGTGGAAATTATGGAAGGCTCTGCAAGAAAGATATAATGGCCACTACCTGACTAGTGTACACTGTATATATGTAACATATTGTAGGTGAATAGTCTAGCACGCGAAGCAATTGACTCGTGCAAGAAACTAGAGGAGGAAAACAGAGGTCGAGTTGCGAGAAGCCCTGCAGAATGGAGAAGATTTACCTTTGTTTTCTTCGGTCGGTCACTAGTTAGGTAGTACTCCGAACGTTTGACATCGACCCGCGAGGCAAGTCAAGGCCACTCATCCAGAACATGCATGCATCTGCATCTGCATGCAACATGCACGAGTGGACGTCGCTGATCGTACATTAGTTAATTATACGTACGTATATTGTTTTAGTATGGACGTCCTAGTTTATCTTCAAGTATAAGGCCGGACTGACGCGAATTTGGTGAACATAGTTTCATGTGCATCCTTTATGAATAGTAAATTTAAAAAATACAAAAAAAATATATAATAAAAATTGCAACATACATAGTCAACCAGTATACTCACATAAGATATTTCAAGAAGAAATAACATCCATAGTATTCTGCGCAAAAATGATAAAATCGGAGCTATATGAAAAAGCACTTTTTGATGATGAATAGTCAGGTAGCAAGTGTAATTTTTGTACTAAGAATACTACGTGTGTCAATACATGAAACCTCACATGTGGGTAGAATGGCCAAATCTGATATATCCCAAAGTTTTAAAAAATTTTAAACTTTCATAGTATTTTTTCGAATTTACTACTCACGTAGGTGTGCATGAAACCATGATCACCTTTTCTATTTCCGAAGGCCAGAGTAGCTAATTTAAACTATGAGATTTTGTTACAAAGTTACAACGAGCTAGATTCGCATATGATCTAAATTGGGCTAATATAGTCATGAATTGCATTTTACCCCCTAGTTTCATGTTTTTGACAGCATTTACCCCATTTAGCAGATTTCCATATTTTTACTCAATTTAAGTGAAATTATGCCATAAATTACCCCATTTGAATATATATGTTTCCATGTTTCAGTGCTGAATGTGCGTGTTGCGACGGCTGGTTTATTCCCCTAGTATAAGGGTAAAAAATGAAATTCACACTTAATATAGAGTTCTACTATCTCTACTATTAAAGGAGAATCGAACGTCGTGATGGTTCGACCTCCTTGATGGTTCCTACCCTATCGATACCCCTTCCCCCACCCTTCGTACGTTAAAAAAAATCAAGAAAACTACCCACCGCTTCGAAAAAACAGCGCAGAGAAAGGAAATAAAAACAGAGCCCACGACCCACCCACGAACACACGTCCCATCCTCCATCTCCCCTCACCCCAAAGAAAAGCCCAACCAATCTCTCCGCTCTCGAGAAATTCGCCGCCGCTGCTCCCCTCATCGTTCTCTCCTGGTCGTCGTGGTTGCGGTCCTGGCCGTGGACGTCGCCGCCGGCCCCGCACTCCCATCTGCATGAGGATCGTCTATTCTCCGTCTCAATTCCTTCCACCCCCCTCGATTCCAATGTAATCTCTCCCGAGAAACTTCACTCGACTCGGCCGTGGCGAAGATGGCCGACGGCTCGCCGTCTGGCTTTCTCGCTGTTGAGCCCTTTTCCGCCTCCGCCCTCCATCCACTTGCTCCAAGACGTCTTCCGCGGCCTTGAGATGGATCCAGTCGATGGATTGATTGGTCGACTAGCAGGTGGATTCTGTTGATGGACTAGCTAGCAACACACATGCACACACTGGCATGTAACGCTATTTGCTGTTTATACTTCTTCAACTCATGTTGATACAACCTAGGAGCTACATGTATCACCTGGCTAGGTAGAGTTACGATTACTGCTCAAAGAAAAGTAGAGTTATGATTTCTATACTACTTGGACAAGCAATCGTTGGTGAACTCTAACAATCTGTGAGATCTGTGGGCAACCAAAAGAGAGAACTAGAAAGGGTGGTTAGTTCTCTTTCACTATTTTATCTAGATTCATCGTGCTAATTTAAGTAGTTCTAAGCTATCATGTAAATGTAACATAACTATTTTAAAGGTTATCGATATAATCCATGTTTTGCTTTTCCATTTTTAGCAAATAGAGCGGATTCTGAAATCACATATTTGAATTAGCTTTTGGTCGGTCGACTTGAGTAGTAATTCCTTTTATTATCCCAGTTGTTATTTCTACCTTGCTCTGCTGTATAAGATACTCCATATAGGAGGTCAAGCTTGAAAAATGTATAATACCCAACTTGTCGAGAATCATGTTAATAAAGCTGTCATGATATTTTCCCTACTTCAAAGTGCTCCTTGAGGTATTAGTTAACGGTAGTATGTATTGATTTTTTTTGTACAGAATTTGACCATTTGTGCAGGCTTTGGTTCGTGATGGATCGACCTTAAAGTCTTAATGACTACCCTTTCCAACAAGCAATAGTGGGGTTGTTCTGCTCAATCCTGCTATTTTTTTAGTCCATTAACTTGCATGTGTTCTTCGCCTCATAGATTTTATTAATTTCGGTTGGGTTCTAATTAGAGATGCATATAAATAACTTTGTTCTGGTTTTCATAAAAGTAATATGGCACACACCTAGAAGGTTATTGATTATACGCTGCAACCCATTTTATTAAGTTGGGTTTTCTTGACACCATTTTCTATTGCAGGCTACTGAATATATACAGTTCTTGCAAGAGAACGAACATAAGTGTATTTGGGTGAGGCACCATATACAACATCTCACTTTTCGTTTTGGAAATTATCTTTATTTAACTCCAAGAGGTCACCAGCTGAAGGTATGGTACATTCTGATCTTTTTGTTTGTCACTAAGCTTGACAACATCTCACCAACTATAGCAGTAATGTGATTCATTCTTTAGGTTGTGTTTGGCAATGGAATAGTAATTTGGCTGCTGAGGTATCAAGGTAAGGACAAAAATATTTCCCATTTTTTTTTCTATGGTTGTCATAGTCTATTTTAGGCCCGTATTATTTTTGGTGATTGTGAAATGTATTCAATTGCATGTAGGGCCTGTTTGGTTCATGACTAACTTTGCCACAACTAACCTTAGGCAAAGCGTGGCAGCCACAAAAAGTGTGGCTAACAAAATGGCCACCACAAGTGTGGCAAGATTTGGCAAAAAATTGAATATATGACTTGTGGGCCATATAACTAGAAAAGTGTGGCAATGAACCAAACACATGCCTAAGGTGTTGTGGTATGACTATGGTTAGGCATGGCAACCTTAGACTGAGAACCAAACAGCCCCGTAGAAATAGAAGGTAAATCTTGTTTCAAACTTTGAGTGTATACTGAAGTTACATGAAGCCTTCGGCACTCCTTTTTAGTTATTGTTGATTTAGTTCAAGTACTAAATCAACGACAACTAATATCGAACAGAGGGAGTATATTATGACCTCCTCTTAACTTGCCTTTAGTAACAAATATGATAGCACCAAAATTAGTTCTAGGAAGATAGTACTAAAACTCTCGTGCCATTGAAAAACTGTTGAGAAATTTTAATTTATTGCATAGTGCAGGTGGAAAAAGTTTAATTC
Source organism: Triticum aestivum (assembly GCF_018294505.1). NCBI lineage: Eukaryota > Viridiplantae > Streptophyta > Magnoliopsida > Poales > Poaceae > Triticum > Triticum aestivum. The sequence continues at coordinate 468,625,114 of NC_057812.1, read as the reverse complement.
ATCCCGAGAAAAGCCCTCCAAGAACAATTGTTTTGGACTTTTGTGGTACTCTCAAGTGAGGGGTCTTTTGTGGTCTTGCTAATATAGATAAACCATAACCATATTTTATATGATTCTCAACATCCTTGGAGCGAAAGACAGTAACCGCATAATAAAGTTTAAATCATATTCATTTGTTTGTTTCAGTGATGAGTTTTTCTTTTGTTTGCTTCTTTGACCAGTTTGTAACCAGTTTTCTGGATCAGAGTAACTGAAAGTTGATGTGTAATATTAGGGTTGTGATTGCAGTGTATCAAATGGGCTATTTTTTATATTTGACTCATCATATATAAAATTTGTATTTTTTAAAAATCAGGAACAAATATAGTTTAAGTATTTTGAAGTGAGATGTGCTTTTTCAGTTGTTTGCCACATGGTTTGTTTCAGGATGGGATAATGAATTGGTAAAAATCACTTTCCTTTGTTGGTACCTATACCAATGCCACCAAGTGCAGTCATATTGACGACAGTCAAGTAGCCTTGCAGAATGGACAATGTTCAAAGATAGCAAGCATTATGTCGTGTCTAGATATGAGTGGAAAACATGCTACGTGTGTACTGCTACTACACCAGCCCAAGTACTTATGTACAGTTCCTCCTGAATTCAGACACTAAGAAGCTAAGCTTTTGCAAATGAATCTACTTATCCAAGAGGCTGGCAACAAGATCGGATGTTCAATAACTAGAGGAGCAACACTTGATCGACAGGAAACTATGAGCATGCATATCATCAAGTTTGCCGGTTCTACATTTTAAACCTTAGCCAACTACCTACTTTCTAATTTTCTTGCATGCAGCAAATTGACTTCCCAAAGAACTACATGGAAGGGATATATGTTTGATTTGTTTTGAATTGATTGCAAGAAATACATGTATGGCACATACAACTCTATTCTCAAAACATATATGAATGAAAATTTATTTGATTTTTTTTAGTAATGTCTCATGTCTAACTTTATTGTTTCGTGGCAACGCACGAGCACTCAGCTAGTTTACATAGCTAGGTACCTACTGACCCTGACTGGTATATAGGTGATGGATCATGGATGGTCTCGCACGCGAAGCAACCGAAGAATGGAGATGCATGCACGCATGGAGGCTTTGCTTCAAATTCGTGAGATGTGATGTCGTTGGGTAGGCGAAACTCGGGGAGTAAGTATAAGTAGATAGACCCGAACGTTGACATGGATCGGTCGGTGGACCGGGCAAAGTCAAAGAGTGACTAAGGTTCTCGACACAAACATGCAATACGCTGTCGTTGGATCACATAACGGATCCAAAGGAAACTTCTGAACGCGGGCGTGTCAATATTTGCTGCTGCTGGGATCATAACATTTCGTTTTTCTACTCATCTCATCATGCAAAACTGAAACGGTCCGTCCGATCGACATGTATGTGCTTTGTCAACTGTTTGACATGGCAGCCTTGATTGCAACGTTTACCTGCTACAAACTCGCATCTCCAGGTTCACATACACACACATATACATACGTGCTACGTCCACACACACACACACAATTATTTATCTCATGAATTTAAGAAATAACCCTCTTTCATTTGGGTTCCCCTACACAACATGCAACCTTGGAATACAAATTTCTCAGTTCACCTTCAAGGAGTGTGCCTCAACCCCAGCTCTTGAATAAGAAGAAAGAAGCATTGCCTCACATTTGTCTTTGTACGCCACCTTATGCGGTGCACGATACTCTTACTGTTCTTGTCGAAGCTGTTTACATGGGGGTTTTGGTGGCAATTCAAGTGAAGTTTCACAAGAAAAGAAGGGTCTGTTCTTGAATAATCTTGAGAAAAGTCTAGAGGTAGTGTATGTTTTAAAATGAAGATGATTTTTCATATGGCAACTTCTCTTCCTTCTCCCGACATATAGCCGCTTTGAAAAGGTATCCCAATTGTGATTTGCCTACATCACCGCTTCTTGGCAACGGTTGCTTCCTCCATAGGTGTCATCTCCGCCTTCCCCCTTTGCCTCCGATTATCGGTATCTGGTGGTCAGTCATCAATCTAACCATGCGAAGGGAAGGACTCTAGTGACCCCCCCCCCCCCCAACCCTTAAATTCCAGCAAGGTCTCATTCCTTGGCTCCATTATGGTCGCTGGAAGCTTTGCCTCCTTCACCAAAAACAAACTTCAAACTATAATTTGTAAACAATCAAGTTGACGATGTCTTCTTTCTTGGCTCCTCCGCCGTTGCCGGAAACTCTACCTCACAACACTAACCACTTTGGTGATGTCTCATCCTTTGCTTCACCCACTATTTTCATTCCTCCATTTCGTGTTTCCAACCACGACACGGTCTCCTTCCTTAGCTCCACCAGTGTAGTACTTCTTGCAATGATGATGGCTACACCTCACGCCCGTAACCACGTTCCTGAGAGATCTTTTCTTCCAGAAGAATTGGTTGCGATCAACAATAGCCTGACAAAATCACAATAGTGGTTATTTCTACTATTTGCAGGATTTTTATAGTTCGCATGAAAAGGAATAAAGTTGCATGGGTATTGTGATTCTGTACTCGGTGATACCACTATTTGTGTCTCGTTCTTCTGATATGGAACACTATAGTGTTTCAAGTGGAGACAGATTTGACAATCAAAGTGCGACCACACTACACCTGAACAATCGTTAAACCAACTCCTAGATGTTATATTTATCACACAGGGGCACGATCAACTTGATCATGAAGATCAGTTCCTACATGTAACAGAAGGACAAATAAGAATTGTGGTAGCAATCTAGAATTACAAGTATAAATTATTGGTTGAAGTTGGGGGCCGAAAGAGGTCTTGGCATGGTCATTGGACATAACCCAAGTACAACATTTGCAGCTATGACAAACTTTATCTAAACAAAATCATAACACCTTAGAGGGTGTATTTTAGGAGGAGGAGAATGGATTTCGGCTAGCAAAGTGAGGGCGTATCCTAATCCGATTCTAGACTATAAAACTGTTTAAAGTGACTTAATTGGCAAATACATAGGCATGACCTAATAATAATAAAGTGACGTGACACCTATAGATAGTTATGGATGAAATTATGAAATACAAGTTTTTATATTTCGCCCAAGTCTTCATGGTGGCTTTATTTTAGACTGCGATGTCTTCCTCATCTTCATGGATCCTCCTTAGCTTGATGCCCCTCCAAAGCTAGGTTTTTTTATAATGATATTAGATCAATATCAAATTGATAGTAGTTATACCCAGCCTCTGCAACGACACAATATTCAGAACTAGTCAAGACACCGAGGATGCACAAAGCTAAAAAGTTAAAAAGAAGATGAAAAAATTATGCGACCAACCACACGTGGCATGAGAAGCAACACCAATTCTATCATCCTTGACAACACATGAACTATGAAAAATGTTATTCGAAAGCAACGTCGCCAAGAAGGAAACGAAACGCAAACGCCGCCATGCCGAATCTAACCACAAAAGGTCAAATGTTGGGTTTTCATGCCGAAGAGCAAGTAGAGCGATCTCTAAAGCAATGCCCTCGTCAAGTACACGACATGTACATGTTGTTATTGCCAGTGCAACCATTGAAGGTCAGTCCTAGGGTTTTCACCCAAAACTCGAGACCTAGTACTCGAAGAGCACCACCTAGCCGAAATCCAATTGTGTTGCCGTCACCACTTGTCGAAAAAGATAATGTTGCATGAAGGAGCACACATACACCATGGTCATGAAAATTGAATTGAAATCCAAACCGTTCCATGGCATACATGTCCAGATATACAGGCGTTGATGTGCATACCCTTGTCGTCGGTGTCATCTGATGGCGGCGAAGGGAAAAGGGGAGGGAAGGTGGCGGCGGTTCTGGTTAGCACGGCATTGCCACCCGAGTGGCCAAGGACAACGCAGGGGGGGGGGGGGGGGGATCTCCACAAATTACGGATCGACAAACGACGTATCAGCGAATAAGTCTTCACCATGATCGATTGTCGAAGGTATCGACTTTGAACAGTAGTGTAAACTGTTTTCCTTGTTATGCTTGCTGATCATGATCATCAGGATGTTCCCCTTGAACATGTCCTTGCTCCTGATCGGCATGTGGTGTAGTCGAAGTAGTGGCAGTCGTTGTTGTATCCATAGTAGTGATGTCCTCGTCACTCGAGAATCTTGATCCACATTTCAGGAAATACAAGCAGCTACCGGCTACAATTCCTTGTATTTTGTCGCTAAAAGATAGCTAAGCGTCATACGTAGACAGTGACAGTGACAGATGCAGCTAGCTCCTAAATCCTGATCCACTCACATATGTCCTGAGCTACGTACTGCCAAATTGTCATACTATAGAGATTAAGCTTTCATCTGTCGAGCCATTTAGTTCCTGATCAGAGCGACACGTATGTACGTATGCTAATCAACATTATATTAGAGATTATTGAAATTTTGTTTTTTTCTAAGGGTTCACTAGTTTCATAGCATCGGCATTATTTATATATTTTTTACAGAATATCACATTCCTTTTTGTGTGTTTGTTTTTTGAATCAAAGGGGTTTCCCCCGGCCCCAACTTCGCCATGTTAGCCCCTGAAAAACAAATTCATTTCGGAACAACCATAAGCTCCTTTTGTTTCTTTTTTGTGTGTTATCATTATAGAAACACCATCCAGTATGGCCGAAAGATGGCTTTTGGATGTGGATCTGACGCCCCACGAGAATGACTGCCTTTAAATAAACTCAGGTGATGCAGAAATTTATAGGAGTACGATGGACAACGCTGCATGCATACCACATCATAGTGTTTAATTTTTGCTACACACACACACGTTGTAATGATGCTGCAGTCGTCCCTTTCGGGTTAGGAACTGACGAGAGGCTGGCTGCTATGCCTCTGATCTGATGGCGATGCTGGAAAATTGTCAAAGCTAATAAACAAGAGATCATCATTATATTAGGGCCACGCTACCTCTTCTTCTTTTTGGATCATCAATCAATAGTACTACTACGTACCGCTGATGCATGCGTTCGAATTCCAGTTTCTTTCTGCCTGTTTTAATTGGCAGGGCATGTGTGTTAGAAATTTAGGGTTTGCGGTCTACCCCCTAATTCCCCTGCGCTTATTCGTGGTGCCGCTCACAATTCGCATATCTGAGGCTAGGGGGTAGGGACCTTCTTATATTGTCTTTCCAAAGAGTCCACCTCTTATACAGATATAAGATTCCTAGTCTTTTCCACTAGTTTCCGGGATAGAGTCCAGATCAAATTACCAACCACGATCATATTTGTCTGTTTAACGGATTCTACCCATTTTGTCCCCGGAGCACGCGCTTGTGAGCAACGCGCCATAATAGAGTGTAAATTCCTCTAATTATGTAGATCAACATTAGAGCTGTAATCTAACTATATGATCTAACTCCTTCCAATCATCAGTGTACCCGGGTAGTCTTTCCAATATAAATAGTATATTGTATTCCACTGATAATCGACCAGCTTCCTTAAGCATATGTTACTTAAGTACATTCCAACAAGTGATAATTTTCCATGCTAAACATGTAAAACAATTCCATGTACAAATACATGTATAATTCCATAATGAGGTATTCCGAATATTTAACAATTCCAAGTAATTTGAATATAGTTGCAGGACATATAATTCCAACATCTCCCACTTGTCCAAAACGATCATTCAAATATTCGTAAACCCATAGCCTTAACATGCTTGCCAAATACCTCCTGACTAAGTGGATCAGTCAAGGGATCAACAATCATATTAACACTACATTGAAAAACCCACAAATATATATACGGTGATACTTCCCTTCAATATGTTTCCTTGTTGTGACTCTTAAGATCACTAGAGACCTTTAGTTTCCGCCTAATTATTCCAGCATAGCTGTCCTCGGCGCCTCGAGTATTATTTCCTCGAGTGTAATTCCACCGTTTGTAGGCACCTTGAGTATTTTGTTTCCTCACATGAAATTCCGCATCAATTATTTTCCATCACATATATAATAATATGATCAATTCCACATTGAGTCAAGTATAAGATAACCACGTTGAATAAATTTTCAAAACCACATAAATATCAAATCCAATCAGTAAATGAAGTTCCATAATTAACCATGTTTTGAAAGAAATTCCTGATTTCGGTCAGTGAACCTGCACCATATTAGTACTATATAAAAAAATTGAATATGCGTACCTGGACTTATTTCTCATCTTGTAGCTAGAGTAATAGCTTCCTCAACGTGTTTATCTTTAATATAAATTTCAGAATAAGTGACAGGTTGAGATGCACTTTCCACATTCTTATATGATGTGCGAGATTCCCTTAGCTGCTCGTCTTTCATTCCACTGCTTGAATGCAGCATAAATTCGGGTAGCTAATGTATGATAATATAATGAAGATACATACGAATTCCAGTACCATTTATTATTCTATTTTCCCCGAGAGTTCAAATTTATTCCTCACCGAGTATGATTCCCTTTATCAAAGGTATTTTAACAGATTTGCAATTTTCCATAGAGAAACACTTCAAAATATTTTCTATGTATTTCAACTCGTAAAGTATAGGATGTCTCAAATGTTCCTTTCATATGAAAGTTAAAAGATTACCAAGCTTTCACTTCCATCAATGTGACTTTATCATTGCAAACAACAAAACAATATTAACATATACAATAATAATGCAAAATACTTTACACTTACGTTTGTAAATGACCGCCTTGCTTCATTTAAAAAACCATATGACGTGCCATTCCATTGATGTGAAGCTTGTTATAAGACCATACATTAATATACTCAAATAGCAAACCATGTCTTTAGTTCCTCTTTCCCAAAATTCCAGGAGAGAGAGTTTCCACAAAGTATATTTCCCTCTGTGTGAATAGTTGAATAACAAGAGTGATATTATAATATTCCAGTTAGCCAAATATCCTTACAAAAAAACATTTCCAGGCATTAGGCTTGCGGTTATTTGGTATGATATCAAGTTCCCAAACTATGCTCTTCCTCATTTGAGTTTATTCCTTCCTGCAATTTTTCCACCCATAGTTGACATTGATAAAAAAACTTTAAGAGAATTCAGTGATTCCTCTAAAATTTAGAGTGACATCCTGCCAACAACACACAACAGTTATCCAGACATGATATTCCAATCTTATTCCTCCCACTTATCATAAGCATGTCATGTTGGGAGTGTCACTTACAATTTCCTTGGGGTCAAGATTATATCCTAGCATGATTGTCAATAATTCCACCTTGATCACAAAATGATTGTGTTCCTATTTTCCACCAGTATTCTTTTTCCAGATAACTAAGGAAGCACCTTTTGATCCACTAGAATAACAAAACAAAAATCCTGGTGTGCGCTTTGTAATAACTGAGAATTTCATGCCAAAATAGAAGATTTCCTTCCAGTCAAGTCACTGTACTAGATGGAGAATGATATCAACAAATGATAGTATGTAATGCTTCTTTGCAAAGAAACAATGGAGTATACAAGACAGTCAATTCCTACATTCAATTGTGGAGTGTACGGTGTATTACAATGGTGAATAGTTCCATGCTCTTTACATACAAATGATATATTCCTGAAGTGTACTTTCCCCACCAATTAGTTGTTAAAACTATGATATTATTTAATCAACTGATCTTCCACTTCAGTATAACATGTGACCAGCACAATAAAACATTCCGACTTGTATTTTGAAATATTATAAACATAACCACATCAAGTGCAATCATCAATGTTGAGATAAAATAAATATCATGGCCTCTAATGGGAGTGCAAAGAAAATACCATAAGGCTACCAAAATAAATCATGATGTGAAGCCTTTTCTTTTCCCACCTTCGAAAAAGGTGTATATTAATAAAAAAAATACCATCATATATGCTTCACAAGATATCATAGTCCTCCCACTAAAGTTTAGAATTCCAAAATCAATAAGCCTCTTGATCCCGTTCCAAGATATGTCATCAAGTCATGGATGATATAAGTAATATGATTCCAAGTATCTGTTCCCATTACTAATATTCCTCCCTATGGAGTTATCTTCCCCAGGTAAACAATTTGGGTTGCCAACTTCCAATGGACCATCAACAAAGAAGAGACCATTGTGTAAAATTCAATAATGCACTAATTTTAATATTGAGCAATATTTTCACTCTTCCTTTTCCAAATAGTATGACATAGTTAATAGATTCCAAGAGAGAACACTAAATGAAATCCCTTCTCACTGAAGTTGCACAGAGTGTCCTATAACAATAATAGTTTCCTCCACAAGGGAGTTCCATGGCAAAATTTCCAATTCCAAAGTTTAAGATTTAGCAGCAATAACAAAGCACATAAATATATATAGTTTCCTTTGGAATTGTTTGCATGTCAATAAAATTGCTATTGTATTCAGCAATAAGGCATGGCCACAGTCCAACTACTTAAAGAAGTAGACCAAAATAAATAAATATAGTGCAAATATTATCATTAGGAATACCAATAAATGAAGAGCAAATATCCTTGTCCTCAGAGTAACTCTCATCTTCCTCCACAAACAAGTGATGCTCAATAATAATACTTCTCTGAAATTCCTTTCCAGGTTATGTGTAAATTTCCAGACGATATTTCCACCATAGCAATTTTCAATGTAATCATTTGCTCTGTGCAGTGCATCCGCACATTTAATCCGGAGTCCTCCTTAAGTTCTTCCAAGGAGTAGACTTATTTTCCAATAAATGTACATGCAGTAGATTAGCAATCAAACAAGTTAGTCCGCAAATCAAAAATCTAATAAATCAATAGATAGTACTTGGGATTCATAATTAGCATCCCTTCCCTTATAGTACGCGTGCACTAGTGCATGTGGATCTTCCGGACAGCCGGTTGGCCGTGCAGTTGGCTAGGTGGTAGGCCTAATAAACAACAGCCAAAAAATTCCTTCTTCCTTTCAACTAATGTCTTGGAATTCCTGTAATTTTCAGAGAGATATAATGTTCTTGATGATGTAGGTCGCAGCGGCAGTAGGCATGGGTGAGGCCTGCAATTTCCGAGTAGTTGCTCGTTCGGCTTGCCAAGTCGTCGAGGATTTCGGAGCAGCGGAAAACTCGTCAGGGCAGAGGATTCGGCGATTATACGGACTAACGTAAACGTACGCTGTAGGATGTGCCGGTTCTGCGTGTAGAGGATTCGTCGCCAGTTCCAAGCGAGGTCGACAAGGGCAAGGTGTCCAACTTAACGCGTGAGCAGGATTCATCGACGGGCTTCGTCGTGGCTCGATTCCGAAGCAAGGCACCAGTAGGGATCCACACGTATGTAGAAGTATGCCTGATTGATTCCCAGTAGTAGTTCGTATCAATGACAAACTTGATTTCCTCCATTAATATACAAGAATTATTTTCCTTCCTTGATCCTCGCGCCAAAAAAGTTGTGACATGCTTGATTCCTTCCATGGCGTGAGTTGCTGAATAGTACTACAGGCCAGACTCCAGTTGATTTCCCAGATTGATATCGCAAATCGATTGATCAGTGGGAAAAGAATAAAGCAACCAGCGGAAGTAGCAGGATCAATTGCATCGTGAGAAAAGCGGCGAGCGATGGCTCTCTTGCGGAGTTCCAGCGATAGAGCGACCACGATCGGCAGAGTTGCACAACGGAATAGAATCGTGGCGGCGATCGTCTAACCTTAGCTCCGATGCCAATGTTAGAAATTTAGGGTTTGCGGTCTACCCCCTAATTCCCCTGCGCTTATTCGTGGTGCCGCTCACAATTCGCATATCTGAGGCTAGGGGGTAGGGACCTTCTTATATTGTCTTTCCAAAGAGTCCACCTCTTATACAGATATAAGATTCCTAGTCTTTTCCACTAGTTTCCGGGATAGAGTCCAGATCAAATTACCAACCACGATCATATTTGTCTGTTTAACGGATTCTACCCGTTTTGTCCCCGGAGCACGCGCTTGTGAGCAACGCGCCATAATAGAGTGTAAATTCCTCTAATTATGTAGATCAACATTAGAGCTGTAATCTAACTATATGATCTAACTCCTTCCAATCATCAGTGTACCCGGGTAGTCTTTCCAATATAAATAGTATATTGTATTCCACTGATAATCGACCAGCTTCCTTAAGCATATGTTACTTAAGTACATTCCAACAAGTGATAATTTTCCATGCTAAACATGTAAAACAATTCCATGTACAAATACATGTATAATTCCATAATGAGGTATTCCGAATATTTAACAATTCCAAGTAATTTGAATATAGTTGCAGGACACATAATTCCAACAATGTGTGCGTGTGTGTCACTCACGAGCATGTATTCTGAAAGCAACCATGCAAGCACAGCGGTGCAGTTTTCATCGATCCTAGCCTGGGGACAAACTTTATTTTATTTTGCGAATATAGCTTGGGGACAAACTTGAGGAATACATGTTAGACTTTAGCCGGCGTCGTTTTCATCTCTCATTCCTCCATCACTTTGTTTAATTAACTATACATGCAAAGATACATATGGTTGTCATCTCTATCTAGCTTGTCTAGGGATGCATATAACAAATTAACCAGTTGTATTCTAGATTGCCGTCGGGGGATTAGATCAGATATAGTATGTTATTGCGCAGCTGAATCACGATGAGTCGAAGAAGAATGCAGATTGCAAGAATCCTCGGTGTATAATATTCGAGGAACTCAGTTGTTCCAAGTTAGACGGTTGCAGTGTTGCCATCCATCCAGGGGTTGAGTTCAGACATATCTCGTTGACATTATGTATCTCAACAAAACAAGGACGTCGAGTTGATGTCACAGCTGCATATACTGCACTGCGCCAGGATACGGATCATGATCCAGCTCCTCTTGCCGCGTGCAAATGAACTCGAACATTTTATTTTATTTTACTTTGCACGGGTACTTCGAGTCTTAACCATCCCAGGTCTGAACCCTGCGACACAGCACAGCACTAGTATAGTGCATGCATCCTGTTAATGCGGAAGGTTTCATATAATCCACGTGACTTTGACTGAAATTGTCGAGTTAGTATACTTGACCGTCTCCGTCTGGCTCGGCGCCCACACTTCCTCACACTACGCGTTTTCATCCACTGGATCGATGGACACGCGCTACGCATTTTACGTAGTGTATACACATCTATAGGGAGTCAGTCAGTAATCATGGCTGAGTCATCGATACTCACCTAGCACTAGCAGCCACTTATTGGCCACTTGATTCAAACCATGCATATAACCCCAAGTCTCCTTTCAATAGAAATGAAAAATGATGGGTGAGATCCATGGAGTAGCAGCAGGTAATTTGTGATTACGTTTGTGAGTGTTTGCCGACAAGCAAGGAGGTTGCGTAGAGGTTAGACGAAATTCAATGGGTTCATTTTGCCATTGCATGCCATGCATGATTAATTGCTCAAATAATGCCGCTGCTGTTAGCAAAAGCAGCAGCAGCACCAAGCAAGGGGCCTCTGTCTGCATTTGGTTATGCCATTCAATTTCTGTTGAAAAAGTGCACCTGTCTATCCGATGCGTGAGCTCGCCTAATTATCACATGCACATATACTCTTAAACACATGACTGACATTTGAAGGATCGACATGCAACCATATTGATCTTATCTGCTTCACCCATGGTGCTTTTAATTTGTTTGCGGGACAAAGCAAAGCTACCATGAAAATTTCAGTGCAGTGAGATCAATTTCCAACGTTTTTCTGGTGAAAAACAAACAGTCCGTTCTGTTCCCACGTCAAGGAAGACACGCCGTGACGCCCGGCCTGCGCCACGCCCTAGCCGAAGACACCGACCCACGGCGATCTTCCCGTGTGAGAGGACAAGAGATTCCTGCCGCCGACCAGGCTTCGCCCGGCCGTGCCTTCTGGTGGCGACAAGGGAGGAGGGAGGAGGGGAGGGAACCGGCGGAGGCAGCGATCTAGGGTTTTCTTCCCGTCGCCACATAGGGGTGAGGAAGAGGGAGCGGGCCGATAGACCTGACTCGCTTAGAGCATCTTCAATAAATGATGCAAATTTGGAGATGCAAAATTTACATCATCGAAAAGTGCATTTCATTTTTATATCTTCAAAAAAGAGGCAACTTCAACAGATGATGTATATTCAAGATGTAAAAGTACAACTCCAATAGATGATGCAAAGTGGAGATGTAAAATTAGAAATTTCAACTACTACTTCATTTGAATTCAGACATAGTTCAAACATAATTCAAATATAGTTCTAATTAAATACATAAATTAAACGACTACTAAAACTAATTTAAACTACTTGTTGTCCGAGGGCATCCAGTACTCCTCGTCGTCCTCATCCGAGGGCCCCCAGAACTCCTCGACGGGGATCACCGTCGAGGGGCCGGCCTCGCCCTCCTTCACCTCCTCCTTCTGCCTGGTGTCGCGCTTCCAGAAGTGCTCCCGCGCAAACCTCGTCCTCGCCATTGCCGCCTCGTCGCTATCGCCGGGACCAACGACAATGGCCGGCCTCTTATTCGTTATCTCCTCCATCTGAATGCCCTCTGGCACGAGGAACTTCGCATCCGCCTGGGTCTCGATCTTCGGGAAGTTGAGGTCCGTCTTTGGCCTCCTGGCATGCCACACTGCCACATCGTAGGCACGCGCGGCCTTGCAGGCGGTGGTGTAGGTGCCGAGCCAGAAGTGGCAACCGGCGTTGGAGAACTCGACGCCGCGAAGTTGCTGAACGTCTTCGCCCGCACGCCGAAGAACCCCGTCTTGCTCTTCGGGAGCTTCTTCGGCGGCATGGCGATGACAGGTGACGGCTGGGCGGCGGCGAGACGGCGCAATTCGGGAGGCACCGGTTGTGCTTGGGGACGTCAGCCGAGGAACATCGGGGCGACGCGGGTGGCGAATCGGGGCGGTGACGTCGGGATGGCGGCAGGGCGGCGAGGGTGGCGGATCGGGGAGGTGTCGTCGGGATGGCGGCAGGGCGGCGGGGGTGGCGAATCGGGGCGGTGACGTCGGGACGGCGGCAGGGCGGCGAGGGTGGCGGATCGGGGCGGTGTCGTCGGGATGGCGGCAGGGCGGCGGGGGTGGCGAATCGGGGCGGTGACGTCGGGACGGCGGCATCGGGGGAACTTCGGGGCGGCGACGGTTGTGCTTGGGGGCGGTGGCCGAGGAGCGTCGAGGCGGTGGGGTTGGCGAATTGGGGTGGCGGTGGATACGAGTACTTGCTATTAAACACATGACTGACATTTGAAGGATCAATATACAACCATATTGATCTTATCTGCTTCATTCATCTATGGGGTTGCTATGGCAGAAACTTTTGCCCCCATCACGTTTAATTAGTTTGCAGGACAAAGCAAAGCTACCCTGGAGATGTCAGCGCACCGAGATCAATTTTCAACGTTTTTCTGGTGAGTGAAAAACAAGACGTCTCTTGTGTTCCCACGTAAAAGAAAAAGAAAAAAATATGTTGTTTCAGATATGAACAGCGTCACGATGATACTACTATATTTTACCATACATATGAGCATCAAAGCCTCAAAGGTGAGGTCAGGTAGGTGGCAGCCAATGCAAGTTCCTGGCTGCACACATGATAGCTGCTGCACCTGTCATGAGGGAAAAAAAATCCTCACACCAAACTGAATCCCATCAACCCCATCTAAATCACAGCTTCTTTTTTCCCCTGTGCCGTGCACACATGCAACAGTTCATGGCGACCGTCTAACCAACCAGCCAGCTCCAGGCTCATCAAACCAAACTGAGAATAACCTGCCTACACTACAGTCATGTTGGTGAATCATGACGCCTTTTTACACGCAGGTGAAAATGTGAAAGAAAAGACGGCGAGATGCGCATATATCGTCGTGTGCATTTCCCAACAAGCGACAGCTTCGACCCGGTGGACTCCCTTTTTCTCGTGTCAAGATCACGAAAAGATTTGACGATCGGGAGGCCGCACGATGGGGAAAGTGGAGAAAAAAGTGTCTTCAGGCGCAGTGTTCATCAAGCTTCCTGCATCCGTGTCAACTCTCCAAGCACAAACATGAGATCGCACCAAACCAGACCAACAGCGTTTCTTTCTCAAGATCCATCAAACCGCATGCACATGAATGTGATGCATGGTGCAATTGCAGCTTGTGATCCAAGAGAAACAAGAGGAAATCTATCAATCCATCCATCCATCCATCTCTTCTAGAAGCATGACCAGTAGTTACTACTGGCATTTTTATGCAGGGAATTAAGAAGCATTTTTCTTGTTGTTGATGTTGAAGAAACTGAGAGGAACCAATCAATCATGCTGTGAAAAATACGTGAAAGCTACAGTATATCACTGGTCCTTTTCAGTTCTCTCCAAACCTGCAATGAAACCGGCAGGAAGAAGAAGGTGCACGGCCACCAGCAATTAATCCGGGAAAGGGAAACCGGCCGCTGCCAAATGGCCTGGAAAAAGGGGCACCGGTGGCGTAAGATTGGGAAGAAAAGATGAAGATGAAAGCTTGAGGCAACGTAACTTTCCAGGTTATTAGGAGGGTCACATCTCAACGGTAGGTAACTACTGGACTCGACTCGATAGCCTTACCTCATAAGCTGGGTAGGTAAATACCCCTACTATGCCTAATCGTCCAAGCAATGCACAATCAACTGATAGTTTTTCTCTAGAATACGCATGAGCATGCGTATCTTATATTGATATAGAAGACAATCAAATAATGATAATAATTGTTACCTGCGAGAAATGGATCATGCCAAATGCGCTCACAAGGATTTATTTATCTCTCTCGGAAAAATGCGCCTTGACCACTTCAGGTCCCATCCTCCACTCACTGATCCTTGTACAATTCCTTGCTCACAACACGCGCGGCGAGAAAAACGAGGTGCTTTTATCGATATATATTCTGCCACGCCATTGACATTGCGATTCCGCGGCTGTCGACCGACCGTTCACTCCCTGCAACAAGAAACATATATAAAAGCAAAAGAAACAAAGAAAGAAAGAAGAAAAACGGTATCATGTTCATAATGTGGTCTGAGATAGAATTCTGCCTCACAAGCCAAGTCAGGAACCCAAGACGTTTTCTTCCTTTACTCCTTTTCCCTATGCAGCAGCGCGTCTTGATCCACACCGCACGGCCTCCTGAATTGACATGCCAACCTCTCAACCCTTTCACGGGGATCATGTGTGTGTGCCACCAATTTAACCAGGAAAAAGGGAACTGTTTTTCCTTCCCTTTCGCGACGTCATCGGGTTTTTCCTTTTCGCCGATTTTATGGGGAGAGCTGACCTCGACAGAGCTTCAGCGACAACATGTGCCACATGTGGCAAATTTTGTAATGTCTTCATGGGTGATATCTATTAGTACCACCACTACCAGCAAGCTGTGAGTTGGCTTCAAAATAAAGAGAAACTGGGACATCAGCTGCTGCTTATTTTCTATTTTTCTTCCATATATGTCAGAAAGCACAGTCAAAGACTAGACAGGGTCCTGCAGAAGACAACAAAAGGAAGATAAAACTCTCGTTTTCATATCTGAGCAGTGGCCAAACTCGCCAAGCGTCAGCAGCAACTAGGGTTCCAGAGGGGACAAAATTTCTCCTGACAACTCTTTTGTTTTGAAACAAAAGAGGTGACAACAGAAATTTGTCCTCAATTGTTTTGTTTCAAACAAGTGAATGAAACTCGCAGCAACGCAAGCATCAGCAGCAACAAGGTTCTAGAGACGATGAAATTTCTCCTGACAATTGTTTTGTTTCAAAGAAGATGTGACCAAATCTCTAAAAAATTGCCACTAGGACTTCTATAAGGACAACAAAATGCTGTAAGAAAAATCAGCCTCCTTTTTTGCGTGTGTGGGCCGCGGGGGGTGAAGAAATTAAGACAAGACACCTCCCAAGTCTGGTATGATGAATGTTCAGAAGCAGCATTTCAACGGCAAGAAGAGTCTGGTTCAGTGTACACGGCCTCAACACCTTTTTCTGCCAAGTACTTGTATTGAACTCCCACAAATGATGCAGAGAAAAAACTTGATGAAACTGTGGTGTAAAACTCGGGCAGTGAAAACATGACTTCCACAAAATTGAGACTAAACATTGAGTAAGACAATGTTAATATCTATATGTGATTTCTAGCTTTCAACAAGTTCAGCATACAAATTACGGAGTACAAGCTCTGACAGAGGCCCAGTCCGGCAATAAAGTGCCGGACATGGCAACTTTGTGAAACCAGATTTATTCCTCATAGTCCACTGCATCCCCAGAAGAACCATCCTTGAGATGAAGGTGCTTCTCCCTCCTCTGGAAGTCAGTCAGGCCTTTCCCGCTACCAGTGACCCCCACCTTACCTCTGTGATCTTCCGGTGACTTGAAGATGCTCTCCTTCTTGCGACCCGAAAAGAATCCCACCTGAAAGCAAACAGAACAAAAAAAATCGAAGTCTAAGTGAACAGTCCGATCGACAAAAGGAAGCAATTGTAGATAGGCCAGTTAGGGTGTCATTAGACTGCTCTAGCCAAATACTCGTATAAGGGCTTGCAAGCTCTTCTGGAGATAGTTTTAGCCAAATAGTGAGGAAGTCCCACTGCCTTCTAGCGGCTAGGAATAGAGATGTTACCTTCTTAGCCTTTCCTTTGGTAGTCTGGAACTGTTGCCATGCATTTTGCCGCTTATTCTGTGCGAAATCTAGTTGCTCAAAGCGGGCTTTTGACTTGAAAGCATGGATCTTCTTACGCTTTGCAGCTTTCTGCAGACACAAAAGCCAGTCAGAACACATGACCCATTTGATGCAGCTATAAAAAATTACAAGGCATGCTTGTTTGCAAGATCAGAAGGATTCTATAAATGGAAGTACAAATGAGCCGCTAATTAAAATGGGGCAAGAAGAACACCACTAGACATAATGTGGAAGCCCTGAGGTTTGTCATAAAGCTATACCTGGGGTGTTCATGGACATGAATGTACATACTTGTTTGTAACAAATGCATTCAATCCTCAAAAGTGAGGATCAGTCAACTTTGTTCCTTTAAAGGCAGAAGTAATATGATGAATGGTGGCACATGGGAGGTATTCAAGGCTAACTTTGCAATTGTAAATATATTGAACAAAAGACCAATTCACTTACCACATCTTCTGGATCATTTGGATCGATCTTAAGTTTTGTGGGT
Organism: Triticum aestivum; assembly: GCF_018294505.1. Lineage (NCBI taxonomy): Eukaryota > Viridiplantae > Streptophyta > Magnoliopsida > Poales > Poaceae > Triticum > Triticum aestivum. The sequence continues at coordinate 468,607,991 of NC_057812.1, read as the reverse complement.
AAGCTACGAATCTGATAGTCAGATGTTGCTGCTTGTTCAACTTTTCTCTTTAATGCCATTTTTGTCGCTTCAGCTTCTTTTTCAGCTAGTCCTAAAGCATCAGCAGCTTCCACGTCAAGTGCCCTGACATTAGCAGGGTCCACCTGTATAAGGCAAAAAAAAAGTTTGCACACACTATTATATTGAAGTAAAAACTGATATGTAAACTGAAGCGACAACTAAAAAGACTGGTATGTAAACTGAAGCCAGCATTCTATTTATTTATATTATACTAACATATTCACATGCCAAGTGGAATTTCAGAAATTATGGGTGCCAGTTTGGTCCAACAAAAGACAAAACACTACAGGCAAAGGTTATTTAAGTCGGTGAATTCCTTTGTACGTTAAGGATGCTAAACAGGAATAAACATTACAATGGGAAAATAAACAGGATGGCAGATACAGCCAAATGCCATTAAAAATTCTTTTCGCTGCAGATGAAAAGCATATATGACGATGCATTACTTGACAACTCAACAACTTCAGAAGCAGGGCAAAACATCATGGTCATAACATATATGTACTCCGTCAAATTTTATGAATATGCAAATTGCATCCCGATGACAAAAGTATTACATGAATGACCTCAAACCAATGAAGCTGTCAAAGACAGAGACTTAAGCCATATGACCAACAATTAGCATACCTCTTCCTTGTTTCCCCAGCCTTCATAACTTACAAAATAACCAATTGGTGTCAGACCTTCAATTGTCGCATTGTACCTAACAATTTAGCTGATCAAACAAATTGCAAACAGACTATATATGCAAAAATAAACAGAAGAATGTACAATTGCAACATACACATATATCTCAACAGGTCTTACCACTCCCCATCTTCACTATACACAGCTTGCACTTTGGTACCAACTGCAAATTTTTCATGGGATTGTGAGAGGTCATCCAGTGCCTAAAAACAGATAAAGTATGTTAGTGGTATGAAACGGTTATGATGAACAGAAGTGCACTTGTAACTTCCAGGTGAGCAATCCATATGTAAAACAAAACTACGAGTACCTCTGAGTGCACTCCAGCAGAATAATTTGGCGGTGATAGACCTACATCATTCTGCGCACTCTCACTTGGATTTGCAGTTGCCAAAAGCTCTTCGGTTAATGTAATAACCTGCAGTTGTTGCAGAGAAATACATTAGCGCAATTAACAAAACTAGACTCCTGCTATCATTTAAACTGTCCAAATTTTGTGATTCACTCAGAACAGCAGCATCGACACCCAAAATCTGAAGGAGGTACTCTACCATGAGACACAAACCTGCAACCAATCAAGATAAAGGGTAATGGGCAACTTTGAAGCTATGAAATTTTATATTTAGTGTTCATAAGTTATATATGGTTGCTCAGATGGTCCCTACCATTGACATAATCTACCTTCTCACCTTTCAAGATTACAATAAAATCTAAATGGCCCAAAAACAAATCCACTGTTCCAAGCTGCCTTTTCATGATAGCTTGCCGGGCATGGCTCCTTGTAACAAAGAAGAGAAAGGGATTGATAGCATAGGCCCCAAATTACAAAAAAGAAAGCAAACATCCTTTTGTTACAAACAGTTTACTCATACTAGCAACAAAGTAAAAGAAAAGGCATCTGATGATTAGCTGATATCAACACACAGCAGCATAATAAAAAATGCAGGATAACTCACCTCTTGAAGCTCCTTTTCCATATCAACATATTCAGAAATTCCAGCGTCATCTTTTTTCTCCTTGATGAACTTCCTAACCTACAATTGGACGACAAAAGATTACCCACAATGTAAATGAATGGTTGCTCAAAAGCTTCACAACAAATGAGATTTGTAATAGGTAAAAGTAAAAGGAAATAGCACGAAACTGCAGTAAGAAAAAAAAAGGAATTTCAATAGCAGTTGACCTGCCATGTGCAATAGTGCAAGATCTACCCTGATAAACGATTAACTGGTCACCAGTTGAACACCTTGGCTAGTGTCCGGATCATAGTTGCCATGTTTCCGGTACGATGGGAACAAGGAACGGGGACGAGGGACGAGAGTCGGTGGCTAAAAAAAATAGGATACAACGAGGGTATACATCTCTCGAACGAATTTTTTATAGCGGGGACGCGATCCAATCCGTTTGGGTACGATGAACCCGGGACGGTATCATGGGTCGAGGAACACAGTTCCTGAAGAACGACGACTCCCTGACGGTCAGCATTCCTTGCTGTTAATGGATCCCTTGTAATTAATGGACTTGAGGAAGAACGAGGAGTCCTTGAGAAAAGAAACGACGGCGTGAGTAAATTATGCCTCACGTTTTGGCTGTTGGATCCTGGAACCTGAATCGAGGAGCAGGCTGCGGGAACGCCGAATCTTCATCGAATCGTACCGAATCTGACCTCGTTCCCGAATCCGATTCCGGGTCGATGAATCGGGATCGAGGGACGGCCTACCGTTCCCCGTTTCCCGCTACTATGGTCCGGATAGATCAGAGCAGATGTCATATTTGTTTATAGAAGATCATTTAATCAATTTTCAATGTAAATCACTCCTCTAAAACAGAAAGACATGGACAAAATATTAAAAAGAGTGAGTAGAATCTAGCGCGAAACAATGACTGCAACAAGGGACCAAACTTGGAACAAATACATCAACAAGTCTCGAGACAAAATTCAACCACCATGTGCACTTTACAAAGCGTTAACCACATGAACATAAAAAGTTGCATGCTCTGATTTGTGAACCAGTGGACTGTTCTGTCTTCTGCACATATGTAAATTCAACAAAATGCAGGATCAAATGGGCGATGGACATCGAAACATTTTGCTCCACCAAGCAGCACCAACACAATACAGCCCTAGTATAGAATTCATGGGAACCAATCAAGCTACATAATGTGTCAATCCAGTGTTGTCCAATATGTATTTCTAAGAAGTCTCAGAATCCAACACTTACCTTAGGATTTTTTAACTCTGCAGTTCAAACTAATTTAGCTATCTATCGCTGACATGAGCAGGCAGATTTCCACAGATTGTTCCAATACCCGGCGTCCCTTTAACATAATGAAAATGATAACTCTTTTAGCTGGGGAAATAGTGATAAGAGCAGGTTATTACGGCTGCTCTACTATTTAATCAAAGGTTTAATCAATTGTAAGGTCCTGGACTTTTCACTTAGGCCTCTCGAAACCCTAGAATCGGACGCACATCCGAAACCTAATCTCTGAACACACAGCATCCAAAGCACAGAAACAAAGCACGTAGCTGCGCACAAATTATTGTGGCCCTAATAACGCGCAGCACCTAGGTGGGGAAACCAGAACTGATGGAGGAATCGCCGCAGCACAACGAATTACTACCGAGGATTGGACGCGAGGGGGGGATGGGGGGAGGGGGAGAGACCTCGCGGAGCTGGTCCTTGTAGGTGGAGAGATTGGAGGCGAGCTCCTCGACGCTGAGATCCTCCATGCCCGCCGCCTCCGACGCTCTCCTCCGGCTCGAGCTCGATTCGATTCGATTCGTGACGCCTCGCGCCGCCCGAGAGTTTTCTTTTTGTTCGTTTGGGGAAATCTTATTGTTGTTGTCTGTTCGTGGTGGGGATGGATTTTTATCGCGAGGAAGAAGAGGCCGAGTCGATTTGCCTCTTCCAATTGGGCTGGGACTCAGGGACTGCAACTCTCGGCCCATCGTGGGGTTTGCTGCGTGGATGCGCAAATGCGACGCGCGTGTGAGCGGGCTGGCCCGGCGCTGGGCGATTTTCGTTTTTCTGACACTCACTTATTCCCAAACCAATTCTCAAAAAGGAAAAACTTATTCCCAAACCACCGCTCAAAAAAGAAAAACTTATTCCCAAACCTATATAGTAGTTAAAAAAATCTTATTCCCAACCCTCGTGTTTGTGTAGGATTAATCTCTTTTGCTTACCATTTCATGGAAACCCTTTTCACCAATATCTTAGCCTTCTTTCCAGCTTATCACAGCATTCCTTGTAAGCGGTCCTCTCACTATTTCTACTTCTCGTGGTCTTGAGGTGTCTTGATCAGTCGATGTATCCAACACAGGCTCAGAGAAGACACCTCCTTCTCTCAACCATCTGTACAAGGAAGAACTTACCACTATCCGGAGTCATTTTTTTCTGCCTTTTTTCATGTTTAATTGATTTTCCTTTTCATTTTTATTTTTATTTTATTTTGAAGAAATAATTTCCAGATATTAAAGTTTTCACAAAATAAATTAATACTTTTAAAAATGCAAAGACGCGTTTAAATTATACGAACATTTTCCTACAATACGGAACTTTTTAGTTAGATAAAAAATCTTACAACATGTGAATGCTAATCTATTGACAATTTTATAAATTATATGAATATTTTTAAAATAATTTTTAAAATTACAAGAACAGTTTTAAAGGTGTGAATACTTTTCAAATTACTTGATATTTTAAAATGTAAATAATTATTATTTCCCCATCACATTTTAAAAAATATTGGAAGTATATACATGTATATATGTTAATTTTAAGGTTTAAACAAAGAAAAATGATGTCCCTGAGCTCATTCAGAGGTCCTTTAGGCGGAGCTAGCGCTCGGTGGAAATGAGCGACACATTTTTGCACCTCAGTTGATGGGCAAGTTTTCGCTAGAAGATCCAGCCAAAACAACTTAAAGTGCATTTAAATTTAACAAGGCTCTGGTGGACATCACACAAGGAGTTCATGTGGACGCACACTTGCTATGAAGGGTAGATCAAAACAGGACGCGTCAGAGTAGGATATTGCTGGACAGGGTGCCAAACAATGCCCCAGTTGTGCAAGGAGTAAGACGCAAAAGTGGCCGACACGACAAATTCATTGGGCTTTGTATCCACTTGCATCGAGCATGCCTTGGAGTTGCTCATGTCAGTACAATCCAGCAGCTCGAACCGTAATACACGTGAGAGAGGAAGAAGCCGCGAACATCACCATGGACCTAGACACCCAAAAATGGAGTGGAGCGAGATCTTTCAGGGCGAGGACGGTGTGCAATAGGTGGCAAAGTGGCCTTGCTACCTATTCCATTAGAAACCACAGATTTTTAGGTCCAACACATGGCTCAAACTTCAAAGTGTTTCAACATGTAAAAAGGTGGTTCAAACTAAAATAAAGCAATGTTTTTCCTTACTTATGGTGTAGCGTCTTGTTTTATCACTTACAACATGTATACACTCTGGGGGCAACAAAAAATAAAAAATAAAATGTACACTCATGACCGAATAATGCCGTTGCATCAGCTAGCAAGCAAACGGTAGAAACAAAAACCCTAATGTCTTCTTTTAAGGAAAACCAAAGCCCTGGTTTTTTTTGAAGCATAAAAACTTTATTCTTATAAAATTGTCATATCATTTACTTAAGAGGAAGAATAAATTCAAGAGCATCGGACTCCCAAGTTTCAGACAAACTCGAGCTAAAAGAATGTTTAGCTAGACTATCAACAACTAGATTGACTTCTCTACTATAGTAAATAAAACTGACACTAGCAAAGTGTAAAGCCAGTTGATTGCATTTTGTTAAAATCGATCATGAGGGCCCACATACAAATCAGAATTCGTTAACACCTCCAAAGCAAACATGCTTCAGACTCAGTGATAATTTTAGTGCACCCAATATTTGCTGCTAGAATCAATCCACTTCGGATAACTTTCAACTCAATTGATTCAACATTGTAATCTTAAAAAAACACTGATTCAACATTAGAGAGGTAATTCCCAGGTTGCTGCTGCTATAAAATTTACATGGTTGTCCCTCGCCACAGCACCATTAACTCCCGATAAAGTTTTAGCATGAAATGACACGTCGATATTAATTTTTACAGTCCCCTCACTTGGCTGTTTTTTCAACATGTGATCAATCTTACGAACTAGCTGGTTCGGTGTCGATAGAAATTTGTACCTAACACCCATATAGTCATGGCCGTATGATTTGGAGTCTGGATAGTATTTCCTTTTGTACTCTGTCATCTCTGCCATCAGATGTACCACATAGCCACCAGGATCAATTCAGCAACAGGTATGTCACGCACAACTGAGCATACATGGATAAGAGTTTCTGAGTTGACTGAGCCGAAGCGATCCTGCATAACAGTTGTTCGGTCGATTAGGCCTAGTTCTGCCCATACGTCCTTTGCCCGTGAACAGGTAAAGAGGCAGTGTTGGATATCCTCAAATACAATTTTACATAAGGGATATTCGGGTATAAGAGGGATGTGTCTACCCGCCAGCACGCCCAAGCATGGTAGTATACCTTTAGAAATTTCCATCCAAAATGCTTAATTTTTTCAGGGATTCGGAGCTGCCAAAGATCTTTCCAAATTGTGTTAATATTTGCACTCACTGGGCTATCTCCTCTCAAAAAATGATGCCCAAACAGGTGATCAAATTCCACATGGTAGGACGAACGGACAGAGATGGTCCGAGATCTTGTGAAGTTTCAGGCCACGAAGTCTTCCATTGCCTCAACATGAAAAAAAATTGCATAGTTCTATTGACATAAATTACGGAAAATACAGACTCGATGTGAACCTCATCCCACTGTCCCCATGTGGGGGTCAATTATCTCTTCGTCCTTACTCAACATTGTCCCTCCTCTTGGTGTTATGATTTTTCTAGACTGTACTACAAGGGATCCAAGGGTCTTCCAAAATGTTTATGTGTGAACCTGATCCCACCCGCCAAATGCATCCTCTCTTAAAGGTCCGAATTCCTGAAAGTGCGTTATATCGACTAGAGGGGGGGTGAATAGGCGATTTTTATGAAAGTCTTCAAAACGTGGAAGTTTCGAAGACAAACGATAGAAATAAACCTATAACCATGCAGCGGAAGGTAGACTACACTAGGTAAACCACAGTCATGTATTCAATGAAGTGAAAGCACAATGACTAATAGCAGCTAGGTAGTAAGGATCAGGTAGGAAGATATTAAGAAGCCAAACAGAACACGCAGTCACTCAGTGAAGACAAAAGATAGTGCAATCATACAATGACTTCACAAGGAACAACAGTAAGTAAAGGGAAGGGAAGGATGAAACCAGTGACTCGTTGAAGACAATGATTTGTTGGACCAGTTCCAGTTGTTGTGACAACTGTACATCTGGTTAGGGCGGCTAGGTATTTAAACCTGAGGACACACAGTCCCGGACACCCAGTCCTGAACACGCAGCTCAGGACACCCAGACCTCACCGTATTCCCCTTGAGTTAAGGTCACACAGACCTCGCCTAATCACTCTGGTAAGTCTTTAAGGTAGACTTCCAAACCTTCACAGACTTCGTTCACCGGCAATCCACAATGTCTCTTGGACGCTCAGAACGCGACGCCTAACCGGCTGGAGGATTCACAGTCCTCAAGTGTAATAAGTCTTCAGATCACTCAGACAAGAAGACTTAAGTGATGCCTAATTCTCCTTGGCTCTGGGTGGTTAGGGCTTTATCCTCGCAAGGAATTCTCTCTCAAAGGCTTCGAGGTGGGTTGCTCTCAAACGACAAAAGCCGTACACTAACTCTGAGCAGCCTACCGTTTATGGTTGTAGGGGGTGGGCTATTTATAGCCACTAGGCAACCCGACCTGATTTGTCCGAAATGACCCTGGGTCACTAAGGAACTGACACATGTTCCAACGGCCAGATTTCAAACTCACACGGCAACTTTACTTGGGCTACAAGCAAAGCTGACTTGTCCGACTCTAGACAAGATTCGCTCTCATAGTCTTCACTCGAAGACATAGGTTTTGGTTAGGCATCACTTCAGTCATTTTGACTGGTTCTCTTGGACCCCACTTAACAGTACGGTGGTTCCTATGACTCAATAAAGAAGAAACAGAACTACGAAAGATCTAAGTCTTCGAGCTCCATATGCTTCATGTCACGTCTTCTCTTGTCATAGTCTTCAATGTGAATATCTTCATATACCACCTTTGCCATTGATGTCTTCATACATTTTTAGGGGCCATCTCTGGTAGGAAAACCGAATCAATGAGGGACTTCTACCTGTGTTATCCTGCAATTCTCACAAACACATTAGTCCCTCAACTAGGTTTGTCGTCAATACTCCAAAACCAACTAGGGGTGGCACTAGATGCACTTACAATTCCTGCAATAATGCTTTGCCATGTGAACGAGGAACCTTTCTTTGGGCCTGCTTTTAGTATGTCACCATCTGGATAGTACTTAGCACTCAGCACGTGTGCACACAGAGAGACAGGATTTTGGAGAAGTCGCCAACACTGCTTTGCTAACATACCAAGATTAAAATTATGAAGGTCTCTAAACCCCATGCCATCCTTCTTCTTCGGGACGCACATTTTCCACCGCGCATACCAGTGCATCTTCTTCTTTTCTTCTCCATCTCCCCACCAGAACCCCGCTATCTCATCGGTAATTGACTTGCAAATCCCTTTAGGCAATTTAAAAACAGACATAACATAAGATGAATTGCTTGAGCCATAGATTTCGATAATATTTCTTTACCTTGCATTGATAGATTTTTTTTCTTTCCAACCTTTTAGCCGTTGACAAGCTCTGTCAATTAGATGTTGAAAACTGTCACTTCTATCCACCACAAACATGGTGGGTAGGCCTAGATACTTATCTAACAGAGTTCAGTTAATATCTCCAGTCTACCACAAATATCTTCCCTGACTACAACACTAGTGTTAGGGCTAAACAAAATGCTAGACTGAGTTGTACTTACACGCTGGCCTGAACTAGTAGAGTTTGTGTCAAAGAGACCAAGACCCTTTTAAGGGTATCTACATTATTATTTGTTGCTCTCAGCAAAATAAGGGAGTCGGCAGCAAAAAGAAGGTGGGAAATTGAAGGAGCATTCCTACATACTCGAATACCTTCAATTCATCCAATGTCTTCCTAATGAGCCAGCAAACTGGAGAGGCCCTCAGAACAGATCAACAAAAGATATGGGGGTAAAGGGTCCCCTTGTCACAAACACCTCGTGGGTATAAACTCATCGGTCTCTGTATTATTGAATCTGATTCTATAACTCATAGAGGAGAAACACTCAATTATCATATCCACCCATTGTGACTGAAAACCCAGCTTTATCATCACTAGTTCTTGTTTCTTTGGAGAGCTTGACAACAATTGTTTGGTGAACTTGAAGGAAATATGCCCTAGAGGCAATAATAAAGTTATTATTTATTTCCTTATTTCATGATAAATGTTTATTATTCATGCTAGAATTGTATTAACCGGAAACATAATACATGTGTGAATACATAGACAAACAGAGTGTCACTAGTATGCCTCTACTTGACTAGCTCGTTGATCAAAGATGGTTAAGTTTCCTAACCATAGACATGAGTTGTGATTTGATTAACGGGATCACATCATTAGGAGAATGATGTGATTGACTTGACCCATTCCGTTAGCTTATCACTTGATCGTTTAGTTTGTTGCTATTGCTTTCTTCATGACTTATACATGTTCCTATGACTATGAGATTATGCAACTCCCGTTTACCGGAGGAACACTTTGTGTGCCACCAAACGTCACAACGTAACTGGATGATTATAAAGGTGCTCTACAGGTGTCTCCGAAGGTACTTGTTGGGTTGGCGTATTTCGAGATTAGGATTTCTCACTCGGATTGTCGGAGAGGTATCTCTGGGCCCACTCGGTAATGCACATCACTATAAGCCTTGCAAGCATTGCAACTAATGAGTTAGTTGCGTGATGATGTATTACAGAACGAGTAAAGAGAGTTGCCGGTAATGAGATTGAACTAGGTATTGAGATACCGATGATCGAATCTCAGGCAAGTAACATACCGATGACAAAGGGAACAACGTATGTTGTTATGCGGTCTGACCGATAAAGATCTTCGTAGAATATGTAGGAGCCAATATGGGCATCCAGGTCCCGCTATTGATTATTGACCAGAGAGGTGTCTCAGTCATGTCTACATAGTTCTCGAACCCGTAGGGTCCGCACACTTAACGTTCGTTGACGATATAGTATTATATGAGTTATGTATGTTGGTGACCGAATGTTGTTCGGAGTCCCGAATGAGATCACGGACATGATGAGGAGCTCCAGAATGGTCTGAAGGTAAAGATTCATATATTGGATGATATGTTTTGGCCAAGGGGTCAGGCCCATGGGGCTATAAGTCAGTGCAAAAGGAGTTTTGCGGAGGCCAGGGGGCCAAACGCCGGAGACCCTGGCGTCTGGCCCTGGGCCAGACGCCGAGGCTCATGGCATCTGGGCCAGACGCCAAGGATTGTGGCGTTTGGTCCTAGAGTCCGAGTGGGACTCTTGCCTTTCGGGCAAAACCGACTTTGGGGAGGCTTTTGCTCCAAGTTTTGACCCCAGGGCTCAACATATAAATAGAGGGGCAGGGCTAGCACCAAAGACACATCAAGAAACACCAAGCCGTGTGCCGGTAACCCCGTCCCCTCTAGTTTATCCTTCGTCATAGTTTTCGTAGTGATTAGGCGAAGCCCTGCGGAGATTGTTCTTCACCAACACCGTCACCACACCGTCGTGTTGCCGGAACTCATCTACTACTTCGCCCCTCTTGCTGGATCGAGAAGGCGAGGACGTCACCGAGCCGAACGTGTGCAGAACTCGGAGGTGTCGTGCTTTCGGTAGTTGGATCGGTCGGATCGTGAAGACGTACGACTACATCAACCGTGTTGATATAACGCTTCCGTGAACAGTCTACGAGGGTACGTAGACAACACTCTCCCCTCTCGTTGCTATGCATCACCATGATCTTGCGTGTGCGTAGGAAATTTTTGAAATTACTACGTTCCCCAACAGTGGCATCCGAGCCAGGTTTTATGCGTTGATGTTATATGCACGAGTAGAACACAAGTGAGTTATGGGCAATACAAGTCATACTGCTTACTAGCATGTCATACTTTGGTTCGGCGGTATTGTTGGATGAAGCGGCCCGGACCGACATTACGCGTACGCTTACACGAGACTGGTTCTACCGACATGCTTTGCACACAGGTGGCTGGCGGGTGTCAGTTTCTCCAACTTTAGTTGAACCGAGTGTGGCTACGCCCGGTCCTTGAGAAGGTTAAAACAACACTAACTTGACAAACTATCGTTGTGGTTTTGATTCGTAGGTAAGAACGGTTCTTGCTCAGCCCGTAGCAACTACGTAAAACTTGCAACAACAAAGTAGAGGACGTCTAACTTGTTTTTGCAGGGCATGTTGTGATGTGATATGGTCAAGACATGATGCTATATTTTATTGTATGAGATGATCATGTTTTGTAACCGAGTTATCGGCAACTGGCAGGAGCCATATAGTTGTCGCTTTATTGTATGAAATGCAATCGCCCTGTAATGTTTTACTTTATCTCTAAGCGATAGCGATAGTCGTAGAAGCATAAGATTGGCGAGACGACAACGATGCTACGATGGAGATCAAGGTGTCACGCCGGTGACGATGGTGATCATGACAGTGCTTCAGAGATGGAGATCACAAGCACAAGATGATGATGGCCATATCATATCACTTATATTGATTGCATGTGATGTTTATCTTTTATGCATCTTATCTTGCTTCGATTGACGGTAGCATTATAAGATGATCTCTCACTAAATTTCAAGATAAAAGTGTTCTCCCTGAGTATGCACCGTTGCCAAAGTTCGTCGTGCCCAGACACCACGTGATGATCGGGTGTGATAAGCTCTACGTCCATCTACAACGGGTGCAAGCCAGTTTTGCACATGCAGAATACTCATGTTAAACTTGACGAGCCTAGCATATGCAGATATGGCCTCAGAACACTGAGACCGAAAGGTCGAGCGTGAATCATATAGTAGATATGATCAACATAGTGATGTTCACCATTGAAAGCTACTCCATTTCACGTGATGATCGGTTATGGTTTAGTTGATATGGATCACGTGATCACTTAGATGATTAGAGGGATGTCTATCTAAGTGGGAGTTCTTAAGTAATATGATTAACTGAACTTTAATTTATCATGAACTTAGTCCTGGTAGTATTAGCATATCTATGTTATAGATCAATAGCTCGCATTTAGCTCCTCTGTTTTATTTTTGATATGTTTCTATAGAAAACTAAGTTGAAAAATGTTAGTAGCAATGATGCGGATTGGATCCGTGATCTGAGGTTTATCCTCATTGTGGCACAGAAGAATTATGTTCTTGATGCACCGCTAGGTAACAAACATATTGCAGGAGCAGATGCAGATGTTATGAACGTTTGGCTAGCTCAATATGATGACTACTTGATAGTTTAGTGCATCATGCTTAAACGGCTTAGAATCGGGACTTCAAAGACGTTTTGAACATCATGGACCATATGAGATGTTCCAGGAGTTGAAGTTAATATTTCAAGCAAATACCCGAGTTGAGAGATATGAAGTCTCCAACAAGTTCTATAGCTAAAAGATGGAGGAGAATAGCTCAAGCAGTGAGCATGTGCTCAGATTGTCTGGGTATTACAATCGCTTTAATCAAGTGGGAGTTAATCTTCTAGATAAAATAGTGATTGACATAATTCTCTAGTCACCATCACCAAGTTAGTAGAACTTCGTGATGAACTATAATATGTAAGGGATAACGGAAACGATTCCCAAGCTCTTCGTGATGCTGAAATCGATGAAGATAGAAATCAAGAAAAACATCAAGTGTTGATGGTAAACAAAACCACTAGTTTCAAGTAAAGGGACAAAGGGAAGAAAGGGGGACTTCAAGAAGAACAACAATTAAGTTGCTACTCAAGTGAAGAAGCCCAAGTCTGTACCTAAGCCTGAGACTAAGTGCTTCTACTGCAAAGGGACTGGTCACTGGAAGCGGAACTACCCCAAGTATTTGGCGGATAAGAAGGATGGCAAAGTGAACAATGCTATATTTGATATACATGTTATTGATGTGTACTTTACTAGTGTTTATAGCAACCCCTCGGTATTTGATACTGGTTCAGTTGCTAAGAGTAGTAACTCAAAACGGGAGTTGCAGAATGAACAGAGATTAGTTAAGAGTGAAGTGACGATGTGTGTTGGAAGTAGTTCCAAGATTGATATGATCATCATCGCACACTCCCTATACTTTCGAGATTAGTGTTGAACCTAAATAAGTGTTATTTGGTGTTTGCGTTGAGCATGAATATGATTTGATCATGTTTATTGTAATACGGTTATTCATTTAAAGTCAGAGAATAATTGTTGTTTTGTTTACATGAATAAAACCTTCAATGGTTATACACCCAATGAAAATAGTTTGTTGGATCTCGGTCATAGTGATACACATATTCATAATATTGAAACCAAAAGATGCAAAGTTAATAATGATAGTGCAACTTATCTGTGGCACTGTCGTTTTGGTCATATTGGTGTAAAGCGCATGAAGAAACTCCATGTTGATGGGATTTTGGAATCACTTGATGCTTGCGAACCATGCCTTATGGGCAAGATGACTAAGACTCCGTTCTCCGGAACAATGGAGCGAGCAACTGACTTATTGGAAATAATACATACTGATGTATGCGATCCGATGAGTGTTGAGGCTTGTGGCAGGTATTGTTATTTTCTGACCTTCACAGATGATTTGAGCAGATATGGGTATATCTACTTGATGAAACATAAGTCTGAGACATTTGAAAAGTTCAAAGAATTTCAGAGTGAAGTGGAAAATCATCGCAACAAGAAAATAAAGTTTGTACGATTTGATCGCGGAGATGAATATTTGAGTTACGAGTTTGGTCTTCAACTAAAACAAATAGTTTCACAAATTCATGCCACCTGGAACACCATAGCATAATGGTGTGTCTGAACGTCATAACCGTACTTTATTGGATATAGTGCAATCTATGATGTGTCTTACCGATTTACCACTATCGTTTCGGGGTTATGCATTAGAGACAGTTGCATTCACGTTAAATAGGGCCCATATAAATCCGTTGAGATGACACTGTATGAACTGTGGTTTAGCAAGAAACCTAAACTGTCGTTTCTTAAAGTTTGGGGCGGCAATGCTCATGTGAAAAAGCTTGAACCAGATAAGCTCGAACCCAAATCGGAGAAATGTGTCTTCATAGGATACCCAAAGGAGATGGTTGGGTACACCTTCTATCACAGATCCAAAGGCAAAACATTCGTTGCTAAGAATGGATCCTTTTTAGAGAAGGAGTTTCTCTCGAAAGAAGTGAGTGGGAGGAAAGTAGAGCTTGATGAGGTAACCGTACCTGCTCCCTTATTGGAAAGTAGTTCATCACAGAAACCGGTTCCTGTGACGTCTATACCAATTAGTGAGGAAGTTAATAATAATGATCATGAAACTTCAGATCAAGTTGTTACTGAACCTCGTAGGTCAACCAGAGTAAGATCTGCACCAGAGTGGTATGGTAATCCTATTCTGAAGGTTATGTTACTATGTCATGACTAACCTACGAACTATGAAAAAGCGATGGTGAGCCCAGATTCCGCAAAATGGCTTGAGGCCATAAAATCTGAGATGTGATCCATGTATGAGAATAGAGTGTGGACTTTGGTTGACTTGCCCAATGATCAGCAAGCCATAGAAAATAAATGGATCTTTAAGAGGAAGATGAACGCTGGTAGTAGTGTTACTATTTACAAAGCTAGAATTGTCGCAAAAGGTTTTTGACAAGTTCAAGGTGTTAACTACGATGAGAGTTTCTCACTCGTATCTATGCTTAAGTCTGTCCGAATCATGTTAGCAATTGCCGCATTATATGAAATCTGGCAAATGGATGAACAAAACTGCATTCCTTAATGGATTTATTAAAGAAGAGTTGTATATGATGCAACCAGAAGGTTTTATCAATCCTAAAGGTGCTAACAAAATATGCAAGCTCCAGTGATCCATCTATGGACTGGTGCAAGCATCTCGGAATTGGAATATACGCTTTGATAAGTTGATCAAAGCATATAATTTTATACAGACTTGCGGTGAAGCATGTATTTACAAGAAAGTGAGTGGGAGCACTACAACATTTCTGACAAGTATATGTGAATGACATATTGTTGATTGGAAATAATGTAAAATTATTTAGCAAAGCATAAAGGAGTGTTTGAAAGGAGTTTTTCAAAGAAAGACCTCGGTGAAGTTGCTTACATATTGAGCATCAAGATCTATAGAGATAGATCAAGACGCTTGATAAGTTTTTTTTCAATGAGTACGTACCTTGACAAGATTTTGAAGTAGTTCAAAATGGAACAGTCAAAGAAAGAGTTCTTGCCTGTGTTACAAGGTGTGAAATTGAGTAAGACTCAAAGCCCGACCACGGCAGAAGATAGAAAGAAAATGAAAGTCATTCCCTATGCCTCAGCCATAGGTTCTATAAAGTATGTCATGTTGTGTACCAGATCTATTGTATACCCTACACTGTTTTTGGCAAGGGAGTACAATGGTGATCTAGGAGTAGATCACTGGACATCGGTCAAAATTATCCTTAGTGGAATAAGGATATGTTTCTCGATTATGGAGGTGATAAAAGGTTCGTCGTAGAGGGTTACGTCGATGCAAGTTTTGACACTGATCCAGATGACTCTAAGTCTCAATCTAGATACATATTGAAAGTGGGAGCAAATTAGCTAGAGTAGCTCCGCGCAGAGCATTATTGACATAGAAATTTGCAAAAATACATACGGATCTGAATGTGGCAGACCCGTTGACTAAACTTCCCTCACAAGCAAAACATGATCACACCTTAGTACTCTTTGGGTATTGATCACATAGCAATGTGAACTAGATTATTGACTCTAATAAACCCTTTGGATGTTGGTCACATGACGATGTGAACTATGGGTGTTAATCACATGGTGATATGAACTATTGATGTTAAATCATATGGCGATGTGAACTAGATTATTGACTCTAGTGCAAGTGGAGACTGAAGAAAATATGCCCTAGAGGAAATAATAAAGTTATTATTTATCTCCTTATTTCATGATAAATGTTTATTATTCATGCTAGAATTGTATTAACTGGAAACATAATACATGTGTGAATACATAGACAAACAGAGTGTCACTAGTATGCCTCTACTTGACTAGCTCATTGATCAAAGATGGTTAAGTTTCCTAACCATAGACATGAGTTGTGATTTGATTAACGGGATCACATCATTAGGAGAATGATGTGATTGACTTGACCCATTCTGTTAGCTTAGCACTTGATCGTTTAGTTTGTTGCTATTGCTTTCTTCATGACTTATACATGTTCCTATGACTATGAGATTATGCAACTCCCGTTTATCGGAGGAACACTTTGTGTGCCACCAAACGTCACAACGTAACTGGGTGATTATAAAGGTGCTCTATAGGTGTCTCCGAAGGTACTTGTTGGGTTGGCGTATTTCGAGATTAGGATTTGTCACTCGGATTGTCGGAGAGATATCTCTGGGCCTACTCGGTAATGCACATCACTATAAGCCTTGCAAGCATTGCAACTAATGAGTTAGTTGCGTGATGATGTATTACATAACGAGTAAAGAGACTTGCCGATAACGAGATTGAACTAGGTATTGAGATACCGACGATCGAATCTCGGGCAAGTAACATACCGATGACAAAGGGAACAATGTATGTTGTTATGCGGTCTGACCGATAAAGATCTTCGTAGAATATGTAGGAGCCAATATGGGCATCCAAGTCCCGCTATTGGTTATTGACCAGAGAGGTGTCTTGGTCATGTCTACATAGTTCTCGAACTCGTAGGGTCCGCACGCTTAACGTTCGTTGACGATATAGTATTATATGAGTTATGTATGTTGGTGATCGAATATTGTTTGGAGTCCCGGATGAGATCACGGACATGACGAGGAGCTCCGGAATGGTCCGGAGGTAAAGATTCATATATTGGATGATATGGTTTGGCCAAGGGGTCGGGCCCATGGGGCTATAAGTCGGTGCAAAAGGAGTTTTGCGGAGGCCAGGGGGCCAAACGCCGAAGATCCTGACGTCTAGCCCTGGGCCAGACGCCGAGGCCTATGGCGTCTGGGCCAGACGCCAAGGATTGTGGCGTTTGGTCCTGGAGTCCGAGTGGGACTCTTGCCTTTCAGGCAAAACTGAGTTTGAGGAGGCTTTTGCTCCAAGTTTCGACCCGAGGGCTCAACATATAAATAGAAGGGCAGGGCTAGCACCAAAGACACATCAAGAAACACCAAGCCGTGTGCCGGCAACCCCATCCCCTCTAGTTTATCCTCCGTCATAGTTTTCGTAGTACTTAGGCGAAGCCTTGCGAAGATTGTTCTTCACCAACACCGTCACCACACCATCGTGCTGCCGGAACTCATCTACTACTTCGCCCCTCTTGCTGGATCGAGAAGGCGAGGACGTCACCGAGCCGAACGTGTGCAGAACTCGAAGGTGTCGTGCTTTCGGTACTTGAACCGGTCGGATCGTAAAGACGTACGACTACATCAACCGCGTTGATATAACGCTTCCGCGAACTGTCTACGAGGGTACGTAGACAATACTCTTTCCTTTCGTTGCTATGCATCACCATGATCTTGCATGTGCGTAGGTTTTTTTTTGAAATTACTATGTTTTCCAATAAAACTGATTGTTGGCCTTGCAGCGTAGGAGTAGATCTGATCGCGCTCCGAGGAAAAATGGTTCAGAACCGCGGTTTCCTCCTTAGATGGCGTTGGTATTCATAAGGAAGGTGCTCACTACCATGTCATTTTCATCTGACGGATCGAAATGATCTCTAAAAGAGGATCATTCATCAATTAAAATCGGTGTTGTGCTTTTGGTAATCTAAGACACTGCGGCTATTGCTCCACGGTAATTAGTAAAAAAAATAAACAGGGCTTTGTATGATAATAGGTGGCTCGACTTTACATTTTTAATCAGATTATTTCTGAATTGTTGCATGTAAAATGAAATTCTGTCAAATAATTAAGATGCAAAGCATTGTTTGTATGCACGTAATATGATCAAATGTTTCCATCACATAGTATATCTGAGAACATCTGAAACTGGAGGTTTTGGACGTGTTTTACATGGGTAATTAGAAAACAAAACTTCCCCATCCCACGGCAAATTGCTTGGCTTTTATTTTGTCACCCTAATCAAGATAAATTCTCTTCAACACAAGATAAACTTACTCGCATGCATAGCATATTACTCCGTCGAATAAAAGTTTAATTCTATGGGAGTGGAGGGAGGGTAGCTAAAGGAGGTGTTGTCATTGCCACAACGTTTGCATATCTTTGGCAATCTAAGTTGCAATAATAGAGCTCGATGTGGCACGAGTCAGGCTTTGCAAGGCAGCAGAAGGCCTTAGTCTTTTTTCTGTAGACGCACAGCCCGCCTGGTAAACTGATCTTACGATTATTCATGCCGTCAATGATAGGCCTATGGAAAAACAGACAGACAATTACATTAGTATTACTAGCAAAAGATCTCGTGTGTTGCAACAGGAGAGAAAACATAACACACGTTCTTAACTCAACAACCATCACTTAAGATCACAATACATCCATTTTCTTTATTTTTACAAGACATCATATTTGTGTTGCTGCTTATCTTTCTTCTCACCCTCGCCGGTGATGGTCTCGGTGTTCACATAAAACAACAAAAAACGTGTGTCTCGGCGTCTCTCTCTCCCTCTCTCTCTCGCTCGCTTTCTCTCACTCTCGCGATGAGAAATCTGTTGTTTTTCCCTGCGATATTTTTCAGAGGTATGCATGCGTAGTTATCGATGTTTATTTGCAATCCGGATCGCCGCCGGTATGAAAAAAACGAATCTTGCGCTATAAATTATAAGTTTGCTTCCATAACAATATTTAAAAAATATTTAACAGGTAAAATTAACGTCATATTTAGAGTCCACACATTTTTCTAATAAAATTTCATATATAATATGTTAAAATCAAAGTTACGGTTTAAAAGATACAGATAATTTAGAAAATCATTTGGTTTGACTCAAATATATTCCAAAACAATATTTAAAAATACTTAACAGGTAAAAATAATCTCATATTCATATTTTACATATTTTTCTAACCAAATTTCATATAAAACATGTTCAAATCAGAGTTATGGTTTAAAAAATATTGATGATTTTAAAAAGCATTTGTTTGACTTAAATATGACCCGCGGATGAATTATCTAAAACATCAGGGGGGTTCGAAAAATGTAAAATAACGATTTGGGTGTGACTTAAATCCAGACGGCAGGTTGATTTCAAGAAAAAACAAGGACTGTTGTGTAAAATACAAAAATAACGATTCATTTTACTTAAAACGGGACTGCGGGTTGAATTCTCTAAAATAGAGGGACTTTTCAATGAAGAATAGTGGAGAGTCTGCGGAAGCGGCGGCAGCAATTTTTGAGGATTGTTTTTTTATGGCCTGTGATTTTTCACAAACCAGTTTTGAACATTGTAATAGAGAAGCGAACAAAATAGTTCATGAGCTTGCTAGATTAGCAAAATGTTCCATGACTAGAGATTGGATAGAGGAGCCCATGGAAAATCTCGTAACTCTTCTGTTAGACGATGTAACTATTATTTCTAATTAATAAAGTTCAAACTGTTTTTCAAAAAAAAAGGGTAAAGATAAAGAAAAGATTTCGAATTGATTAACAAGAAGCGACAGATGGCACATGAATGGAAAATAGGCAGTTGTCAAGCTACTTCCAGCAGAAATAAAACATTAAATTTAAATTATTACATGTATATATAACCTGTAAGTACACATATGTTGTAAAGATAGATTATCGGAGGTGAAGACGCCCTTTCGTATTCATGGCTTACCTTGTGTGGTACTAGTAGCAATGCATGCGAGAAGAAGTAGAGACAGCAGGAGTGGCGCACGGATTGAGGTCGTGTACTTGGCCATCTAGATATTGTGGTGCGACAGATTGACAAAGAGACAAAAGAATACGTGTTCTAAGCAAAACTACAAAATGATTTATCCATGCACACATGTATAATCTTGTATATATAGAAGAACCAGAGAGATATCTGGGATCACACCCCCCTGCAAAAAGATTAGCAATAACTGGTATAATAATCACGTCCGGGCCGGATTTCAAGTTAATATTAGCTTGATTATCACCTTCTAATTATATTAGACGATTTCCCGCGCGTTGCGGCGGGAACACATGCATAAATTGTTGTACTTTATTACTTTGGTATATTGAATCATCAAAGTTTGCAATTTACTTATCAAAGTTTGCAATTTACTTATTTCAAGGAAGATTTCATAAGGAATTGTAAGTATTTTTCTATGAGATGAACTTGACTAATTTCCACATAGATAAATACAACATTCGTCAAAAGAGTACAATGATTGGCACCAAACAAAGGGTAGTTGGTAAACAGTGAAAAAATGCAACCAAATTTGTGTTTGTATTTGATATTAATTTCCAGGTGACAAGGCTTTGTTCATTCATCGTCAATTTTGAATCTAGATAATGGAATACATTGAACTTGTACATCCATGATAGATGAAAGTGGTAGATAATCAATTTATATTCAAGAGCACATGTCATAGAAAGATATGAATAATGTGAGGCAAACTCAGCTGTCGACCCCAAGCATCTAATCTATCATTAGAGTTGGGTCTCAATTGAAGTTGAAATTCCTCTGATAGATTTAAGGTTGAGTCCTGAGAACTGGACCAATTCCTGAAAGCCCTAAGCCATGCTCCAAATAGTATATCGCATAACACCATATGAAAAAGGATGATGATCTATAATAAACAAAAAGAGTAGACGTCAGAGTTGGATAAAAAGTCGTAGTTATAAGGTAAACCACAATTATGAGCGCTTCCTATCCTGAGCCCAAATCTATTAATAAGAAAATGTGGATGTTGAAATAATTTTACCAGTGGTGTCGGGAATTTAATGGTAAAATTATTTTATACAAAAAGGCACGCCAAGAAAAAAATGATGTGCTATAAATGATCTTGTACAAATCAAGTTGTGTTAGTAAAACAAAGAGGATAAGAACCAACATTTCTTGTGTTGGATTTTTATTATATATTACCAAAAAAATCTTTTTAAATGGGAAAAGTAGCAACGCTCCTCTTGATCTTGATGGCCACATTATTATGCCTGACATTCATGATTAAGAGCAATAATGGACACTTAATTATACCTGAAGAGCCATTGCTACAAATCATCACCATTAATCATTTGTCGAAAATTGCAAAAGGTACCTGAGAAAGAACTAAAGACCTACTATGGTGAAGTGGTGATTACAACTGGATTAAAATCAAACAGATTTGTTGCCTCTGAATCTTAATAAACATGTTCAAATTTGATTTGCTACCTCTATAATCTTAATAAACATGTTCACATTTGGTAGCGCAGGACCCGATTGAAACTCCCAAGAAGCAATGTAGTGCATGCAGATGCTGCACAAAGATGGAAATTGTAAGAAGGTTTGGGGATATAGCATGAAATAAATTAATACTCCTTTACAGAGGGAGTACAACATAAACTTAGTCTAGAGTGTATATCTGGACTTCTCATTGGCTGAAACCTAAATGTCGCCGAACAGCAGCATCAACCATTATTTCTGAACTTCTGCAAGAATGAACCTAGAACTAAACTAATCAATCATGATGCATTCCAAGCAAATAACTGAGCAAGCAAATAACCAAGCAGAACTGCTGCATCGAATCAATAGCCGAGAAAAACAGCTTACATACTACCTCGGTCGCCGCGGTCGGCGTGGCGGTATTCCTGATGAAGAGAACTAAATAAGCATGGCAGAGGGCAAGCACAGCCCAACTGCAAAGAGCCCCTCTTCATCTCCCAGCATACGCCACGCCGTCAGGCTCGCCGAGTTCCACACCAAAGCAAAGAGAGGAGGGGTCGAGGGGATGTAGGACGGGTGGCAGCAAGATCCTTGGTGGCGCTGAGACGGTGTGGAGTGGTCACGGAGGGTAGCGGCGGACGGGTGAAGCCGATGCGGACAATCGGAAGTAGCCGGTCGGACAAAGCCAACACAGGGCACTAGGAAGGCACTGGCTGCCGGTGACGCGCTGAGGGCATGCGACGGCACCGTCCAGGCGCGGCGTTGTGGCAGGACACAACCATCTCGGGTGCAGCAGGGAGGCACCACGGGCGTCCTGCGGCGCCGTCCAGGTACACGTCATGGCCGAGCTAAAGCGGGGAGCCATGGAGGCGCCGTGGGCGTCGGTCGATGCCGTCCAGGCGCGGCGTTGTGGTTGCGCAAAGCTGAAGCGAGGCACCATGGAGGTGATGCAGATGTGCGTGTGTGCGTCTGTGGTGTCCATGCGCAGCATCGAGCTCCATCTCAGGATGATGATGAGGTTGTGCACATCTGAGCTTGATTCCGGCGGATAAGCGGATGAGAAGCGTAGATCAAACATCCTATTATATGCATCTGGCGGACTCTTTGACTACCCAGTCTGATATGGAAGATCGAAGAGCAAACGACCAAGGGATGGCTGATCGTTTCCCCTAAATAAAAGTAGCATTTGAAGACCAAACGACCGAGGGACTGCTGCGTACTATAAATACTAAGATTTGTTGCATGATTTGTTGATTTTTTTTTCTAAGATGGAATGTGTGTGGCATATGTGATGATGTGGATGGCTTGCATGTTAAGATAAATAGGATAGTGAGGGTGAATCTTTTAGGTATATAGGATGCGTGTTTCCTTCTAATTATAGGCGTGTTTCCGTAACTGTGTCCTTGTCTTTCCAAACGACCAAATTGCGATCTGAATATTATCTGTACCGGCCGGGAATACAAGATTCCAGCCACATGCATCATTGGACTCAACATGCACCATCGATTCAAAGTGAGACTTTTATTTTAAGTAGATACTAGCAAACATGTCCGTGCGTTGCAATGGAAAAAAACAGCCCCACACGCTTTACCGACTGAACATGGTTAACGTCTTCATCCTTATGCCCCTAACAAAATAAACATGACTAATACCTCACCTTCAGGTATACATCCTCCATTTCAATATGACATCGGACCCATGCTTTCGCTTATCCACTTTATCGTCCTTGTCGCCGGCGGTC
Organism: Triticum aestivum; assembly: GCF_018294505.1. Classification (NCBI taxonomy): domain Eukaryota; kingdom Viridiplantae; phylum Streptophyta; class Magnoliopsida; order Poales; family Poaceae; genus Triticum; species Triticum aestivum. Next base: position 468,584,969 of record NC_057812.1, on the reverse strand, counting down.
GTGGTACCAGTTGTCATTTACCAAGGTTGCCCAGGTCCAATAGCTGGATTGTTTAGCCCCCTTTTGTGTCCAGCGAGATCAAGAGCGTTAAACAAAGATGCTTTTATATCCGGCCAATATAATAGGAAAAAACACTACCCTAATACATGTCTGTGTTACCATATAAATTGAGTAGTTTGTGTTAAATAGACCGTGAAACCTTAGTTGGAGTTATCTCATGCATTATGACGGGTGTCACTTGATCAAGCGAGGCTAATCGTATGTGAAGACATGTTGGAAGATTCCTTTTTTATTTCTTTCTTTCTCCTAGTTATTTCATTCCTTTGTCAGGTCTCATGTCGTTTGACATGCAGTTATTTCAACTAAACTTTCTTTCTTTATTCTTTTTTTCACGTCGCTCCATACCTTTGGCTTATTGATTCCCAAGTCCTTCATACCTAAAAACTCAAAAAAGTATATCAACTGGAAAGATTATCCGTAAGAAACCAAGCTGGGACTATTTAAAAAAACAAAACAACCTTCGCCTAGACACAAACATTGATCGCCTAGCCTGCCTTGGGCGCTGGGCCACAACGCAGGCCGAGGCCAAGCGAGACACCTGAGACGTTTTTCCTTCGCGGGGAACAAAAGGCGTTTTAGAAAATATTCAGGTTTCAGGAAAAAATAAAAGGGGGAAATTGTTCTTTTTGAATGCTCGAGCTAAAAATATTGTTTATAAAATTGCAAAAATATTCGCGTTCTAAAATATATTTACTTTTTCAAAAAATAATATTTTTCTTTGCTCTTAGTATCTGACACGGCTGTTTGCTAATTTAATATGTCGCGCTGTAACTTAAACACAATGTCTTGTTTAGTCCAGTGGCTAGCATTCTGGTGCGTCCAGCGTGAGCTCCTGGGTTCAATCCCTCGTGGCGCTTTTATTTTTTCACTTCGACTATTTTCACTGGCATGACCTTTTGACACAACATATGCTAATGGGCCGGCCCGTTGCGTCTCTGCTCCTTGCGTTATGCGATTTTTCTGGCAGAATCGGTAGAGACCTCCTGTTCGGCGCCTCATGCGCCCGATCCCTCGTGGCGCTTTTATTTTTTCACTTCGACTATTTTCACTGGCATGACCTTTTGACACAACATATGCTAATGGGCCGGCCCGTTGCGGCTCTGCTCCTTGCGTTATGCGATTTTTCTGGCAGAATCGGTAGAGACCTCCTGTTCGGCGCCTTATGCGCCCGAACAGGTTTCTGGCGCCCACGCAGTGCCTTGTTGGGCCGGCCCGATAAGGCAAAGCGCAAAGAACAAAAACTACACAAAAAGGCACAAAAACTGCTTCCATCCGGATTCGAACTCACAAAGCCACCCATATATTCCTGGCTTTCTGCTTAGATAACCACTACACCCATTGAACACTTGTTGCCACTAATAGCGCTTATAGAATAAGAACATGTGTGGCTGCGCTATTTATTATCCCTTAGTTTTTTTAAAACATGAATTTGAAAAATATTCATCGATTTTGAGCCAAAGTTCAACATTTGACGAAAAAATCTCACAAACTACAAAAACAATCATCGATTTTGAGACAAAAGTTCATCATTTTTGAAGAAAAAGTACATAATAAACTTAAAAAACTGAATGATTTTGAGAAAAAGTTAATTATTTTTAAGAAAAGTTCATCGATTTTGAAAAACGTTTATGGAAAAGTGAAAAAAGTTCATCGTTTTCGAAAAAAGTTCATCGCATTTGAAAAGAAGTTCATCAAATTTGAAAAAAGTTCAACAAAGTTGAAAAAAGTTCACCAAATTCGAAAAAAAGTTCATCGAATATGAAAAACAAATCATGATTTTTTTTAAAAGATCATCGAATTTGAAAAAAGTTCATCGAAGTTCAAAAAAAGTTCACTGAATTTGAAAATAGTTCATCAATTTCGAAAAAAAGTTCATCGAATATGAAAAACAAATCATGATTTTGGAAAAAAGTACATCGAATTTGAAAAAAGTTCATCGAAGTTCAAAAAAAGTTCACTGAATTTGAAAAAAGTTCATCAAAATAAAAAAACTGTTCATTGAATTTCAAAAAAGTTCATCGGATTTGAAAAAAAATCAACGAATTTGAAAAAAGGTCACCAAATTTGACAAACATTTTGAAAAAAAATCGTAATTTTGAGAAACATTTCGCGGATTTTATAGAAAGAAAAAAAAGAGAAACTAAACGACAAAAAGAAAAAGTAAGTAAAGAACAAAAGGGTGAGGACGAGGGTTAGTATTCACATGAGATGTTGTTAGCGTGGTTGTTACTGCGCTCCATGTAGGACACGTCGATCGCAGGATCGAATCACCTCGCCGCTCAATTTTTGTTGCAGTTTTTCACAGAAAAAAGCAACTAAATGGGCCGGCCCAGCGCGGACGGCGGGTGTGCGCACCAGCGAATCGGTAGGAACGAGAAACAACGACGGACGAAAATAATCTGGGTCTCACGGTAAACCAAAATAATTAGAGAAAAACAATCCCGAATGAGAAACGACGACGGACGAAAATAATCTGGGTTCCACGATAAACCAAAATAATTAGAGAAACAATCCTCCCTTTAATATTAGACTAGTATATATGCCCGTGCGTTGTAACGGAATAAATAAGTAAATATGTGCTTATAAAAATAAAAAAAAGTTCAGCACCCAAACAAATTTGCAAGATAGCAAAAAATGATTAAAAGTTCCAGGGGGTTGTTCTTGGATAAATATATGCATTCTCAGATAGGGCCTCTACTGTGTTATTTGTCACTCAACTAAATCAAATATAGTTACTGTTGTCACTCAAAAATAAAGTTACTGACGGGACACAACCTTTGTATTTGATGGCTTTCTACTTCATTATTCCACAAAGTCTGTACACAATACATGTTTGATGGGACACCGACATCCTCATACATTTCTCTTGTTTAAGTTTTCTCTCCTTGTTTGTCGGTTTCTTTCCTAAAACAATATGACAGCAAGTCATCGGGCAGAAATATAATCACCACTGGTAATAATAAAGAGATTTCGAGAAAGTAAAAATACATCAAATAGGAGAAGCTGACATGCCCTCTTGAAATTCCTTGAAACTGAGTGATACCTGATGCATGACCAACACACACCGGAAACAATACAGACCTGCATGTTTTGTACACTCTCCTGAGTTGAATCCTGAATTTAGTAAGATAAGGGACAACTCAAGATATAGCAACCTTCAAATCCACTACCCTTCAGTAGCTGTAGCGGTATAGATAAACTGCCAATAGTATAAAATGTTGTGATTGGTTTGTAACGGTTTTCGCCCGATTATTCGTTGATTAACTGGACAATTCTCTTGTTAATTAATCGATGAGGTCTTTTGCCCCGTTTTCGAAAAAAAGTTGTGGCGTTCCAAACAGATAAAAATGAAGTATGTCTGAACTGTATTGTCAGTCAAACGCGACGTCGCTTCTTGTAGCTGAGCTTGTTGACGCCCATGTTAGAATTCCCATCCCTCATGGCGCTCCTGTAGTCCTGTCCCTCTCCCACTCCAGAACACGCTACTCCGTCCTCCGGGAACCTCTCCGGCAGGGGGGCATCCGCGCCCTGCTCGCCCCATGGGCACCCCTGCCTGTCCATCCGCGTGACCGCGCCGGCGGACACACGTGCACGCTCCCTTCCACCGAGTTGTCCTCTCCTGGTCACCACCGCCCTCCTCTAGAGTGGACCCACCTCGGGAACCGGACGATCTCTTCTGGCGTTGGTAAGGAGCTCTATCTTTCCTGAATTTGGATCGATTGTTCTGTGGGATCTTTCTTTGCTACTCCCTTTGTAAACTAATAAGTAGTGATCTAAAAACCCTTATATTAGTTTACGGAGGGAGTACAAGTGATCTTTCAGTTCTGTGAAAGTTAGTTGCGGATTTTTTTTTTTGCGAGATGCGCTACTAATCTAATCAATCCATTATCCATTACCATCCCAGCACCAGTAGAATTACTGATACATGAATTCGGCACATATAATGTTTAGTATTTAATTTGATTACTATTACACCCTGCACACTCTGCTCTTAGAGTTTCAGTTGGCAGACGGTTATTTCTTGTTACAGAACCAAGATGATATTGCTCCTCTGATTTCTACAGATCTACAGAACATACCCACCCAGTGGCAAAATGTAGGGGATATGTTCGTAGTTACAAATTACAATCACAATAAATTACTTTGAACACAAACCCAATGGTATCAAGTTTGCATGGCATAACCTAACCCATGTATAATTGGTTTACTTACGGAGCAAAGAATGAATTTGAACAACCAAAATATTCCTGCATTTTGCAACAGTGTGCCCGTGCGTAACGGGAGAAACAAAATAATTTTGCAATGGGAGAAAAGGGCATTTCGCAATTTCATATATTCTTTGTTTAGTTACCCCTCTTCTGTCTACCACCCAATGCCAGGGCAGGAGGCAGGAGAGGCTTGCCGCAAGCCCACACCTGACACGACCAAACCTATTCCCAGCAACGCCGATCCACCACAGCCTCTTTCCCGTCAACGCCGAGATTCCGCCTTGTGGTGCACCCGTGGATTGGTGTCTGTGTTTGTTACTTTAATTAGTTAAACCAAGTATGCATTATTAGCGACTTGTTGATGACTGAGTCGTAGGTGCTTGACATGAACTCGTCATTCCTTGTGTGACACCCATGTCCAAACATATTCAGTTTTATCGTCATGGAAGAAACAGAAAGATTAAATTCTTTTTCTTTATATAAACTGTGTTCAGCACAAGACTACAAAAAATTGCAACGGGTTTAATCCTTACTGTAAAAACAGGGAATCTAGTGAAATCAATTGGGAAAAGTATATAGTACTTCTACGAACTAGAAGCTGCACTTATATGGACAATATGACTGCATTAGGAGAATAAAGATGCTGACAATGAACTATGGTGAAAAACAATTATGTGAAAACAACAATTTTCCCGCTAGATGCATAACCGTAGAGAAACATCCAATTGATTGTATCATTACTTCAATGAACTAACCGAGAAGTAGTATTACTTAAGAACTACATATATTCAAGATGAAAGCATGTACACCTAAAATTTTGTTGACCAAAACCAATAAAGCGTCAACATTTCCCGGATCCATAGACATAAGAACATACTGGATTGATACCCACACACCTAATAATTTCCTGCACTTTAGTGTGCCATTTGCAAGATATTCAACAAAAAGGACCATAAAGAGAGCTTAGCCATTCGACCTCTAGACAGTACAATCAGACCTTTAGCTTAAGCGTAATATCTGAACTGCAAGTGTAAACACGACACTCATGATAACAGATGAACATGTCAACCTACTTGCCTAGAACCAATACAGAATTGACATATACCGTCGACTCTGTTTCGTATTGAAGATCCAGACACTAAAACCTGAAAAGTAGTACAAACCAGGAAAGAACAACGATGCTGAAATCACAATCTAGATAAAACATACCATTTAACTGAACAAGCCTGCCACCTTGAGGATTCCCATGTGTCTACAGTAATACATATAAATGAAGCACTCTAGTGTAAAAACTAAAAAAGATAAATTGGATCTCAAATTCTTTGTGTCTTGACATCAGGAAAGGAAACTAAGCAATGGTGAGGTCGAATATAGAAATTCAATATAGAAAGAATCATTGTTGTAAGTCCATTTATTGTAGCAGTTAGGCTGATGTGCAGGATCAATCAGCTAAAACTCGCTGGGCGAGGCAGTACTGTCACGGGTTGAGCAGTTAATTAGAATTTTCTTTAAACAATAAGAGATCGAACAGTCTATGTATAATTATTCAAGGAAAGTCTGTTGAGCAGTTAATACAGGCTACACATCAAACTACAATGCATCCACAGTATATGACAACCAAAGACATTCGCATAATCTGGAAGACAACCATGCTATCATATTGATGAAGCAGGGAAGAAAACATAAGAAATCTGAACTCACATCATTATACTGTTTAGGCTTCGCTTCCTTTTTTCTACCACGTCCTTTTTTCAGCTCTTCTACGGGTTCATCTTCATCTTTCACTTCAACAACTTTCTTTGACAGATAACACCAACAATGTCAGCAACCAAGATGAAAATAGGCAAAACATTGTTCAGCACACAGTGAGAGACATAACCAAGGTACATTTGTGATCTGATCAATTGTTTCAAGTAGAAATTCAGAATAGAGGTGTTTCTTTGTCAGCAGATCATCCAACTTGCCTTCAGAACAAAAGCCTCCTACCATGCAGCTTCTCTTTCCGGCCTCCTCTTCTACCAATACCTTGCGCTAGGCCTGACACAAACATAGAGATGGGGACTGGCACGAGGGGTGCCGCAGGGCTGGTTTCCTGGATCGGCTGCTCGGTGTGGACGCCCGCCTCAGCCTACCTGCCTTTTTCCGTACCATTGATGATATTTCTCCTGCCGACCGCGACGAAACCATCGATCTGTCAAGACAAACATAAACTGATAATCTGAACTTTGTACCAATTACTCACTGATAAACACAATGTACCAGATGGCAAAGGCATCCAGAAAAATCATTCGCCTTCATGCACGTGCAGTGCAATTCATAACTGCGATTTATTCCCCATCATGTGCTTGAAGGCATAATATTACATTTAGACTAAAAGGACATGCAACTTTGTTTTCATCAAGTAACTGAATGATGTCAATTCTAGACCGCATGTTTCTTCGGTTCAAGAACAACCAACACCAAGGGAGTTCAGCAAAGATTCTATATAACATTATCAAAAGATCAGTCCTAGCCTTTTCAAGTGGAACAAATATGAATGTTGCAGGAAAAAGGTTCAGTAACAAAAAGAGATTGTATTTTACCTTGAAAAATTGGGATCCTGTATGTCAACTGCGTTGAACGGATCATGGAATAAATAGATGTTAGCATACTGATACAATGCTCGGGCTATCCGAGTCCTTTGCTTCTGCCAGGCACTAAGAGTGCAGACTCACTCTCCAATGATTTCTGATCTCCAAGTCTTTCTTTAGCGAACACCACTCAAGGACCCTGCCATACTTCTCCCTCTCCATCGTCTTGCAGAGCAGTATGTTGTCCTGAATTTTGTCGCTTTGTATCCATGCAGTCTGGCTGACATATGGCATTGTTCCGCAAGTCTTGGCCTCTCCTAATAGCTTTGGAACCATACCATTCAAGAGAGCAAACTTGATTTTCCAGAGCCGGCCGTCCCACAGACTGCAACATGCAGGCCTTGCTGAGCTTGAAAATTCAGATCCTTCAGCGTTGGTATCTCAGGTGAGCCATCCCAGAAGAAGCACCCATTACTGACCTCTTGCAACATTGGAGCTACCACTTGGTAGCCTCTGCATATAATCCACCGACAACTCCTCAAGGCATATGAGAACATCTGGATTATCCTGAGATGATAAAGCCAACATAAAGCAGATTGCCATTCTGCAATAATTGAAATCAAGACTATATCCTAGCTAATTAGCATGCTGTAAAGAAGAAGAAAATCCGCTAAAATTAAAGGGCCACTGATCTAGATGGATGAGATGTTGGTGGAGGTACTGGCTGGCCAGCGGCGAGTGAGCAGGCGGAGGTGTGTCCTCCATGGCCGCTGCCCATGGCATGCAAGTGGTTTAGAGCGGGGCTGCAGCAGATGGCGCAGGCGACGTGCAGCCACGGTGCTGCACGGGCGAGGTGAGGGAGACGCGGGGGGAGGCGTAGGGGATGGCGGCCGAGATCTGCGAGGCCGGTCGTGGCCGAGACCGGAGCTAGGTTTAAGGAGGGGCCATGGATCGAGGCGAGCTCGATGGGGCCGAGAGAGAAGGAGTAGAACGGAGATGAAAGGAGGGGGCAGGCGGGCTGAGGGGAGATCACCGGCGTGGCCCTCGTCGGAGGCGGGCGGTCTCCAGCGGGAGGCGCTGAATCGGGCGGTCATGCGCCGGGCGGCGTAGAGGGGATTTTTTAGTCGGGGCAGAGGGGAAATTGGGGAAGGATCGCGGGTTGAACACTATAAAATACAGGGGGTTTTCTGTAAAAACGAAGCGTTTTCTCAGATCAACTTACAAAGGACTGCGGGTTCAGTTACCAAGGATTACAGGGACATTTCTGTAAAAAGGGCGACGGACGACCAGAAGCAATGTGTGGTTACGGAGAGAGGAGAGATTAGGGAGAGAAATAGAGATGTGCCCGTGCCTTTGCCACGAGGAAAATATATTTATATTAACATAATAAGATAGCACCGGGCAAAAAATGAAATATAACCTGCTCCACGTGCCATTATGCAATATTTTTTAATCCAATTTTTGCAAACGTCAGAAATAAGGTTAAGTTTTTTAAAATCAATGTATTATTTTTTAATTTATACATGGCAGGTTGAAGGAGATAATGATGAACTCACCTGATGGCTTGGCAGGTTGAAGGAGATAATGATGAACTCACCTGATAGCTTGTTGTCTTTGCTCGGCGCTGATGCTAGCGGAGGAGACATTTTTTTTTGAGGGTCGCGGAGGAGACGTTCTGATGGCTGGTTGTGTTTGGTGTTGGCGGCAATGCTGGCAAAGCGAAGTGCAAAGCTGAGTTGCTAAGTAGTTTATTTGACCAAAGACTAATTAGTATACATTATAAGGGTGTTGTATATGTATATATTTATATATGTACAAATGCTTGTGCGTTGCAACGGAAAAAATGACTTGAATGCAACTGTAGTACAATACTTGAATAACATCATCATAAGTGTTTTGCATCATCGCAAGTGTACTACTATCATCATACATACACATTGCATGTGGTAATATTCAGAAATTCATTCATAGATGGATGCTTTATAAATGAGCATTGAAACGTCACCATGGGTGTACATATATTCGAAAATTCAGATAACAAATAGTTGTATCATATCAGTGATTCCCTACACACAAAAAAGGGTATCACTGAACATATTGAATCCCATCTTCACCAAGTGGTAGCTCAGACTGCCCTGTACAAAGTTTGTAGCCAGTAATTGGAAGTCCTATAGAAGTAAAATGTACAAGAAATTGCATACCAGCACCCCAATCCAATAGCATTGGACTCTGCCTTGTATGCTGAAGCTTATTGTTTGTGAGTGACTGGAAAGTATTACCATCAGCAGTGGAGTGTATCCAGATTCAGGCATGTGTATCTATTACACTTCAAATATAAAATTAGCTTCCATGCAAAAAAAAACTTAGCTTAAACAAATTGTACTCTACAATACCTGATATTGTACTATTTTGAAGATCTCTGGAGAAGAGTTTTCATTCCTTGGTCGCATGTCTAAGTGTACAGATTAATTAGGTCATACCAGTCAATAATAATTAAACAAATTAGTGTAATCTGTGGGGTGGGAGGGAAGTACCACTCACTCAATCATAGGAACGGCTCGGGTAATGACGTCCTTGATATCTATTCAAAGCACACCCGGGATCACCGCATCTGCCTGCACAGTAATTGAAGTGTGCCCTTCGCTGCAGCATACAGTAGCCACCAGGACGCGGAGGGCTATCTCCCTTATCTATATATTGTCATAACATTCAGATATCGAAATCCTTGAATGGCAGAGACATGACCTCCAAGAGTCTTACTATCCTCCTTATTTCTGCATGTAAGCCAACACAAACATGAACACCACGTCTAGTGATCCCTCTACCAGCTCAAAAGGCCATTCCCTGTTTCTGATCTCTATTGGAAGCCCGCCTCAGCTCGTCGATGCATCGGCTGAGACTGTGCTACTCGTCAGTGCTTGCTGATGGCGGCTCTATCTTTTTGGTGAATAGAAATCTTTGTCTCAGCTTCCGCCAAAAAGCGCACCGTCTATCAGCTAAGATTCTGTGATGATGGACATTCTGCTGCATAAAGGAAAAGTAAAATAGTTTGACAAACTTTTGGGTGCCAACAGAAGAAGATTGAACTTAATATCTTAAACATGTGATATGAAAAACAAAGTAAATATTCATATTCTATGAAAAATAAGTGCAATACCACTAATCTAGTAAAGTAATTGGAATGTCGGCTTAACTAATTCTTTACCATCAACTAAATTGTGAAGAACCCATTTTTTCACCATAAACAGAGACCAAAAAACTTTCAATGTATTAGAAAGTAAACTGATTAGGTGGCCTAATCAAGATGTACATCTATATCTGTTTAGGATTCGTCAAAGAGCACACTTGATGTGGTTAGAAATGTTATGCAAAATAAGTTAGCAAACCGCCCTAAAAGAGATGGATAATTTGTTATATTATTCAGCAGAATATAATATCAATGGATGCAGTATTCAACTTTTACCAGGTGTAACTGATAAGGTTTACCGTGAGACAAACCTGAATCCTTAGAGCCACAATTAAATTTTGCATAGCTAAATTACAATACTGGTAAAACAACTATACCACCACAAGTATTCTACCTAAATGGTTTCAATGGAGAGAACCTATACACTCAAGGATTCCTGGGAGCAAGATGAAAAGAAAAGGACTAAAATACTGGGGGGGGGGGGTAATGAAAGTTCCAATGTAGAAAAACTTGCCCTTTTCATGTTCTTTGGTAAACACATATTTTACTCGAGCAATAAAATCGCTCCTACAAAATCAAAGGTATGAATCTTTTCCATTATTAGATGAACATAAAAAATTTGCTGGGAGTGTCATTTATATACAATGCAACCAAACAACTCCAAGGACCCATAAATAATTGTAAGTAAATAATTCCATATAACAACAGAAAAATTGTACAACAATCATTGTAAGTAAATGATTCCGTTTAACAATGGAAAATTTCTTCCCTCAGGCAAGAACCACTTGAGTGAACAGAGAACTTCAAATAGTCAGCCATGAAAACAACAGAGAAAGGAAATTAAGAAAATATAGAATTTTTTCTCAGGTAATTAAATTAGAAGGAAAAGGATTCCACCAAAAGACAGAAGCGCTGTCGTCCCACATACTTTAGCAAAATAATCATTGACACAAGTAGCAACACAACCAGCAATCGCACAGCAGCAGCCCAACACACATATCAGGCAGGACATGCACCAACATCAAACAAAAAAGTAGGTTTGATGTTCTGTAAAGGAAAGGGCATTTCTTGAGATTCATTACCGCATAAGGGAGAGTGTGGCTGGCGAACAACAGGGGCAGGGAGGCAGTGTTGAGCGACCAGGCAGGTCGGGTCATCTTCTCCGCCCAGATGCACATGAAGCAGAGTGAAGCGGTGGAGAACCCATAGGATAGGTCCGACTGGATCTGACCGAAACAGGCGATGAAGACCAGCAGTGCAGCCACTGGCGCCGGCAACCTCCACACACCCCTCCTCGAGCTCTTAAACTGTGACTTCCTTGGTCGGCTCCAAACCTGCATCGAGCAGATCATCTCAGAAAAATGCAATACTGTACTCCATTAACTCAAGCAAGGAGAGAAAAAGAATATGTTCCATCAATGTTATTCTAATTTGATACTAATAAGAAATAATGTCAGAAGTACACCGGTCCTTGATTTTGTTTTCTTAGCTAGGGTCACTTGTAGGTTGTAGTAGATGTATTAACGAACAGAAATAGATCAAGTCTGCATTTTTGTGCTGGCTGGAGACCTACTGCTTCTGTATCTTGTTGTATACAATTCAAATGATGCAGAAATTATGAACTTGAGACTGAGACACCATGTAGTAGATTGGATATTGTTTGACATCAAACACATATTGAGTATTTACAACAATCTCTTGTGAGAGGGCCACTAACAGCAATGGGAGAGTAATGCAACATAAGTTCTATGCAAGGAGATTAACATAAATTAATAGAGTTATAAAAATCAAGGCAACAAACCTCTTTAGAGAAGGCTAATATTTATTTCTTAACTGAGGTGCTAAAACCACACAAAAACTTACAAATACTAATTTTTAAGAGTGACAATATGAGATCGGTCTCCCTAGAATTAGTACATACTACACAATGCGTTGACAGTATATGGCAAACAAAGACATGTGCATAATCTAGAAGACAACCATGCTAGCATATTCATGAGGCAGCGAAGACAACATATGAAACCTGAACCTGCATCATTGTACTGTTTAGTCTTTCCTTTCCTTTTTATACCATGTCTTTTGTTCCACATGTTCCTCTGAATTTTCACTTGAACAACTTTCTGTTGAACTAAAAGACAATACCACCAATGTCAATTACCAAGATGACAATAAGAAAAAAATTGTTAGCAACCTGCGAGAGGTTAGCCAACATATTCCGTAGCTGATGGTCCATCTTCGCATGTAAAAATTCAGAATAGAGGTGTGTCTTTGTCAGCGGCTCGTCTAACCTGCAGAATCGTGCATCATTCTATCATTCCCTTGCTTATAGAAGCACTACTCACTGGACCACTCAGCAATCACACAATTAAACTGCCCATGTAAGATTTTCACACAATTTAATTAGCAAGATGAGTGTCCTCAACTGAAAGTGCATATATTGGTTCAAAAGGAAAGTGTGATAACTGAATTAATCAAGTAGATATTGAGGTTAATGTACGTATGTATTCTTACCTGAGCCTCTTGTAGGATTTGGGGAAGCTTCTTGGTGACCACTCGTTAAAGTCCTCCTGCAATGATGGCGGCTGGGTGGAGAGGATCTGGAGGATCTTGTCTAGCATGGGGCAGCTGCTCTACTCCTCGATGAGGCGCCGTATGGCAGCAGTAAGCCACATCATCGCCACAGGGGAGCGCAGCAGGCGCGATGCCTAAACCTCGCAGGGCAGCGCGCACGAGCAGGCGTAGGGTGGGGGTGTCCGTGCGCGCGAGACGCCTCGCCACCGCCGCCGTCCCCATGCGTCTCCTGGACTTGGAACGGGAGGAGGGATGCCGGTGAGGTCGAGGCTTGAGGGAGAGGAAGGCGTCGGAGGGATAGATACCTCTTCTCCCGGCGTGGATTTCGGCCGCGGACTCAGCGAGGAAGGCGGCGGCGGCGACGCCGGCGGCAACCGCCCGTGCGTGGGGAACAGGAAGGGGATCGTGGCGTGATGTATGTTTTGAGGGCTGCGGCTTGAATGTACTAAACTACAGGGACGTTTCTGCAAACATGAAACGTTATCTCACGTAGTCACCCAAAAAAGGACTGCGGGTTGAATTCTACATAACAGAGGGACTTTTTTGTAAAATTGCAGCGACGCTAAGTGACGGACGACCAGAAGCAATAGCTGGTTTATTAGTAGGGAGAGATAAGATAATCATATAGGACAAATTTTGATGCAAAATAAATAAAGTATATTTTGATTATACAAAGCGTAATTGTTCTATCATTTATTAGATTAGTGAAATAGGTAAGAGATTTATTGATATTTATTTGTCTATAGACTGGGAATTTATTCTTATATTTATTTAGTTACAAATGATGTCTAACCTTTATCAGGTTTATTATTAAAAAAAAATTCATTGATGACCGTAAATTTAGGCTACATATCGTAGATTGATCTGGTTTATTGAGTTACCAAAGATTGGTTTGCTTAAAGCAGGAGAGGATGGAAAAATAGAGAAACAAATTATATATACTAGTAGAATGCTCGTGCGTTGCCATGAGCCATGAATATATATTTTCCCTGTTGCATATATATATATATATATATATATATATTTAGAATGCATATATAAATATTTCCGTGGTTCAAAACATGTCCTGTCCTTGTGATCCTTATACACATCAACTAATAATGTTGAACTTTTTTACAACACCATATACTATCACAGTGGTTAAATTGCTACTTAGTAAACAAATAAATAATTATTATTTTATTTTAGAACATACAATATATTTTTTGTCAATGATAGGAAATCCACTTGCTTTTGGCTTGATTGGTGGCATGGGGAAACCACTTTATGTTCTTCCTTCCCTCTTCTTTTTCCTTTCCGTGGCAATTCTAGATAACTATTTCTGAGAGTGCCAACTCTGGTCGGGATTTGGCCTTCTGTCGCTCCTTTTCTCCTGCAGAGTTGGAACAGTGGCATCAACTTGCTGCCACCTTCCCCTCGCTCCCGAAGACTTCAAATTCGATGGTCTGGCTTCGTTCCTCCTCAGGTGTTTTTTCGGTGAAGTCGCTTTACCGCAATCTCATTATGGGTTCTATTCGTTGGAACTTCAATGGTGTTTGGAGGGCTTGTGTTCCGCTTAAAATCAAGATCTTCCTTTGGCATGTGGAAAGCTCCATGCTGCTACATGTTCAGATCAAATTAGGAAGCGTAATGCTTGGGCTGCGACTACATGTTCTCTTTGTTTTCGGCAAGAAGATTCTGACCATATTTTCTTTTTTTGTGATTTTGCGGTCTTGTTGTAGAGCTGTACTCAGTTGGGGGTTAACTGGTCTCCATCTAGCTTCGCTCAGTTATTACCTCTCGTCAGTTGTTTGTCCAGCAGCTGCGGCGTGTTTTATGGTTTTGCTTTGATGCTGTCAATTAAGACACTCTGGACGACTCTTCAAAACTAGCTAACGTTATTTTTAAATCTCTTACTCTTTTGCAGTTGTGTTAGCCTCTGGTTAAAAAATGTGATGTGGACGCCATGGATGTGCTTATCTCACGTGTCAGGGCTACAACGATCTCTCTATCTCCATGGGTGCAACCTACTTCTTAACGATCGTCGGAGCGTATTTAGCTAGCTTCTGATTTTGGTACCCGGTTCTGGCATACATGCCAGTACTGAACTCGAACTTGGTCTGTTGTGCTGTGTTGCCGCGGCGATTGATTGTGTGGGTGTGACGATGGTGCGAACCTTTTGCTAGATTTTGTATAATGGGATGGCCCATTGCTAGCGATGCAGGGCTTTTCTGTTTTGGGAACCTTCTAGAAGCCCCGCATCACTGAACCATTTTTTTTCTTTTTGACCGGTTTTTCTGTTTCTTCTTGGGTTTTTTTTGTTTTTTTCTTTTCTTCTTTTTCCGCTTTTCTGTTTCTTTTCCTTCTTTCTTAATTTTTTTATTCTCTATTTTTTGCTTTTTCGTTTATTTTATTTTTCAAGTTTATTTTTCTAAGACCATCTTTCGAAAAATGTTGAAATTTTCAAAAAAGTTCTTGCTTTTAAAAAAGTTCAAACTTTCAAAAAATGTTCATGTTTTAAAAAATTGTTCATAAATTCAAAAAATGTTCCTTTTTTAAAAAATTGTTCGCATTTTTGAAATCTTAGAAAATTATTCGCATATTTTGTAAATTGTTCTGGAATTTTCAAAAAATGTTCTTGCTTTACAAAAAATGTTTGAATGTTTTCTTTTCAAATTTTTAACAATGTTCAAAAAATGTTCCTATTTTAACAAAATTGTTCATGTTTTCATTTTTTAGAAGTTTCAAAAAATGTTCACAAGTTACTTAAAAATCATGTTTTCAAATTTTGTTTAGGAATTTTGAAATATGTTTGTGTTTCCCAATTATGTTTTGGAATTTGGAAAATGTTCCTGTTTCAAAAAAATTGTTCATGATTTTCAAAACATGTTCCTATTTTTCTTTTTGAGCTACACTGCGCGTCGCTATCTTCATGGGTTGGCCTAGTCCGCCGAGGCCGGAGCCCCCCCCCCCCGGCGTGCTTGCCATGGCTGTGATCGGGGTTAGCATCCGCCGGGCCAAAGCATTGCCTCCTATGTCTATGACGTGTGGGTCCGTGTTGTTAATTAAACCCCCAACAAATGTTCCACTAACACTAGGCCCCATTGGATGATTAGTTTAACTAAAACGTTAATAAAGCTCTGTTAAATAAAACAGTCACTTACAGTGGGGGGCCACTGGTCAGCTGACCAGTCAACTAGTCAAAAATTGACTGCTGACTCAGCTGTCAACTGGGCCCCACCTGTCAGCCTCTGTGCTGCTCTACTGTGTGTAGTTTGTGTGTGCACATTGCAATATACAAATTTGAATTAATTCTAGAAAATTCCAAAAAATATTTAAAACTTTGAAAAATCATACAAAATAATCTGTAACTCAGATGAAAATAATTTATATATGAAAGTTGCTCAGAAAAAAGTTACGAATCCGAATATGCTATCATTTCATCTGTCACATGCATCTAGCATGATGGGCATGGATCCTTCCCCTCCGATTCATGTGTCCGAAAAATGCCAAACACCGGGAAAACATTCCTAGATGTTTTCCCATTTCGTATGATTGTGTAGCATTGTTAGTTCACCCCTAGCACTGCATATTGCCATGTCATGCATAGTGATGCATTACATTTATTGTTTCTTCCACCTCTTCTCTCCAGTAGACACCGAGACTGGCGTTGCTCCAGAGTACGACTACGCCCCCGACATTCAGCCCCTTGCAGGAGAGCTTCCAAGCAAGCAAATGTTGGGAAACGTTGAATGGAAAAACAAAAACAAAATCTACGCACAGGCAAGATCTATTCATGGAGATGCATAGCAACAAGAGGGGAGAGTGTGTCTACGTACCCTCGTAGACCGTAAGCGGAAGCGTTTGTTAACGCGGTTGATGAAGTCGAACTTCTTCGCGATCCAACCGATCGGGTACAGAACGTACGACACCTCCACATTCAGCACACGTTCAGCTCAGTGACGTCCTCGCCTTCTTGATCTAGCAAGACGGCAAAGTAGTGGATGAGTTCCGGCAGCACGACGACGCATTGAGGATGATGGTGAAGCTATCTCCGCAGGGCTTCGCCTAAGCACTACGAAAATATGACTGAGGGATTAAACTATGGAGGGGGCGCCACACACGGCTAAGCAATTGTCATGGTTATGTGTGGCGCCCCTCCCATATAGATGGGGGAGAGGGGAGAGGCCAAGGGGCACCCCAAGTAGGGCAGAATCCTACTTGGGGTCTTTCCCTAGCCGCGCCCCCTTACCATATTTGCCGGAGGGGGGAAGGAAAGGGGGGAGAGGAAAGGAAGGGAGAGGCCGATTCCCCCCTTTCCTTCTCACTCCCAAGGGTTGCGGCCTAGGAGGGGCACGCCAGCCCCTTATGCGCTGGTGTGTTCCCCACCTTTGGCCCATATGGCCCATTAACCTCCCGGGGGTGTCCGAAACCCCTTCCGGTGACCCAATTTTTACCCGGTACATCCCAAAACTCTTCCGGTGTCCCAAAATCTGATAGAAATATGCCCTAGAGGAAATAATAAAATGTTTATTATTATATTTCCTAAATCATGATAAAGGTTTGTTATTCATGCTATAATTATATTGATCGAAAACTTAAATACATGTGTGAATACATAAACAAATACTGTGTCCCTAGTAAGCCTCTACTAGACTAGCTCGTTGATCAAAGATGGTTAAGGTTTCCCAAACATAGACATGTGTTGTCATTTGATAACGGGATCACATCATTAGGAGAATGATGTGATGGACAAGACCTATCCGTTAGCTTAGCATATTGATCGTTTCAGTTTATTACGGAACATCATAAGAAGCCTTGCAAGCAAAGTAACTAATGAGTTAGTTACAGGATGATGTATTACGGAACGAGTAAAGAGACTTGCTGGTAACAAGATTGAACTAGGTATGTGGATACCGACGATCGAATCTCAGGCAAGTAACATACTGATGGACAAAGGGAATAACATATGTTGTCATAACGGTTCGGTCGATAAAGATCTTCGTAGAATATGTCGGAGCCAATATGAGCATCCATGTTCCGCTATTGGTTATTGACCGGAGAGGTGTCTCGGTCATGTCTACATAGTTCTCGAACCCGTAGGGTCCGCACGCTTAACGTTCGATGACGATTTAGTATTATATGAGTTATATGATTGGGTGACCGAATGTTGTTCGGATTTCCAGATGAGATCACGGACACGACGAGGAGTCTTGAAATGGTCGAGAGGTAAAGATTGATATATATATGTTGTCATAATATATATATATATATATATATATATATAGGGCAATGGTATTCGAACACCGAAGCACCGGGTAGTCATCGGGTCACCGGAAGGGGTTCTGGGCACCCCGATAGGTATATGGGCCTAATGGGCCAAGGGGGGATAGACCAGCCCACAGGGGGCTGGTGCGCCCCTCTCCCTGGCAGGCCAACCCTAGGGAAGGAAAGGGGGAGGGCTAGCCCCTCCCGCCTTCCCCTTCTCATGGGAGAAAGGAATGTGTGTGGGGGGGGGGGCACCTCCCACCCATGCCTTTCCCCCGCACCTATATATGGTAGGAGGCGTGGCTAGGGGAGGACCCCAAGTTGGATTCGGTCTACTTGTGGCGCCTCCTTGCCTGCTCCTCCCTCCCTCCCACTTATATATATATGTGGGGGGGCGCCTAGCACAACGACGACAATTGCTTAGCCGTCTGCGGCGTCCCCCTCCATCATTTACACCCCCGGTCATATTTTCGTAGTGCTTAGGCGAAGCCCTATGGAGATAGCTTCACCATCACCGTCACCACACCGTCGTGCTGCCGGTACTCATCTACTACCTTGCCATCTTGCTGGATCAAGAAGGCGGAGGACATCACTGAGCTAAACGTGTGGTGAACGCGGAGGTGCCGTACGTTCGGTACTCGATTGGTTGGATCGGGAAGAAGTTCGACTACATTAACCGCGTTATCAAACACTTCCACTTACGATCTACGAGGGTACGTAGACACCCCCCTCTCATTGCTATGCATCTCCATGGATAGATCATGCGTGTGCATAGATTTTTTTTTTGTTTTCCATGCATTGTTTCCCAACAGTGGCATCCGAGCCAGGTCTATGCGTAGATGATATACACGAGTAGAACACAAAGAGTTGTGGGTAGTGATAGTCATATTGTTTACCACCAACGTCTTATTTTGATTCGGCGGTATTGTGGGATGAAGCAGTCCAGACCAACCTTACATGTCCACGCACATGAGACCGGTTCCACCGACTGACATGCAACTAGTTTTGCATAAAAGGTGGCTGGCTGGTGTATGTTTATCCTACTTTAGTTTGAATCGAATGTGACTACGGTCGTGAAGGAAATATGCCCTAGAGGCAATAATAAAGTTGTTATTTATATTTCCTTATGTCATGATAAATGTTTATTATTCATGCTAGAATTGTATTAACAGGAAACTTGATACATGTGTGAATACATAGACAAAACAGAGTGTCCCTACTATGCCTCTACTTGACTAGCTCGTTAATCAAAGATGGTTAAGTTTCCTAACCATAGATATGTGTTGTCATTTGATGAACGGGGTCACATCATTAGAGAATGATGTGATGGACAAGACCCATCCGTTAACTCAGCATAATGATCATTAAGTTTTATTGCTATTGCTTTCTTCACGACTTATACATATTCCTTTGACTATGAGATTATGTAACTCCCGAATACCGGAGGAACACCTTGTGTGCTATCAAATATCACAACGTAACTGGGTGATTATAAAGATGCTCTACAGGTGTCTCCGATGGTGTTTGATGAGTTGGCATAGATCGAGATTAGGATTTGTCACTCCGTGTATCGGAGAGGTATCTTTGGGCCCTCTCGGCAATGCACATCATTATAAGCTTTGCAAGCAATGTGACTAATGAGTTAGTTACAGGATGATGCATTACGGAACGAGTAAAGAGACTTTCCGGTAACGAGATTGAACTAGGCATGATGATACCGACGATCGAATCTCGGGCAAGTAACATACCGATGACAAAGGGAACAACGATGTTGTTATGCGGTTTGACCGATAAAGATCTTCGTAGAATATGTGGGAGCCAATATGAGCATCCAGGTTCCGCTATTGGTTATTGACCGGAGACATGTCTCGGTCATGTCTACATAGTTCTCGAACCTGTAGGGTCCGCACGCTTAAAGTTTCGGTGATGATTGTATTAGGAGTTTATGTGATTTGATGTACCAAAGGTAGTTCGGAGTCTCGGATGAGATCGGGGACATGACGAAGAGTCTCGAAATGGTCGAGACGTAAAGATCGATATTGTTATGCGGTTTGACCGATAAAGATCTTCGTATAATATGTAGGAGCCAATATGAGCATCCAGGTTCCGCTATTGGTTACTGACCGGAGATGTGTCTCGGTCATGTCTACATAGTTCTCGAACCCGTAGGGTCCGCACGCTTAACGTTCGATGACGATTTGTATTATGAGTTATGTGATTTGATGATCGAAGTTTGTTCGGAGTCCCGGATGATATCACTGACATGACGAGGAGTCTCGAAATGGTTGAGAAGTAAAAATCAATATATTGGAAGGCTATATTCGGACATCGGAATGGTTTTGAGTGATTCGGGTATTTTTTCGGAGTACCGGAGAGTTACGGGAATTCGCCGGGGAAAGTTAATGGCCCTTATTGGGCTTTAGTGGAGAGAGAAGAAGGGCCACGAGGTGGCGCGCGCCTCCCCTCTGCCCAAACCGAATTGGACAAGGCGTGGGGGTGCGGCCCCCCTTTCCTTCTCCCTCTCACTCCTTTCCTTCTTTCCTACTCTGAAAAGGAAAGGGAATCCTACCAGGACTTGGGAGTCCTGGTAGGACTCCCTACACTTGCGAGTCCCTAGGAGGGCCGGCCTCTCTCCCTCCCTCCTTTATATACGTGGGCGAGGGGCACCCTAAAGGGACTCCAAGATTTTGTCTTAGCCGTGTGCGGTGCTGCCCTGCACAGTTACACACCTCGGTCATATCGTCGTAGTGCTTAGGCGAAGCCCTGCACCGATAAATTCATCATCACCATCACCACGCTGTCGTGCTGACAGAACTCTCCCTCTTCCTCAACTGGATCAAGAGCTCGAGGGACGTCATCGTGCTGAATGTGTGCTGAACACGGAGGTGACGTACGTTCGGTACTTGGATCGGTTGGATCGTGAAGACGTTCGACTACATCAACCGCGTTACTAAACGCTTCTGCTTTCGGTCTACGAGGGTACGTGGACACACTCTCCCCTCTCATTGCTATGCATCACCTAGATAGATCTTGCGTGATTGTAGGATTTTTTTAAATACCGCGTTCCCCAATAGTGGCATCCGAGCCAGGTCTATGCGTAGATGTTATATGCACGAGTAGAACACAAAGAGTTGTGGGCGATAATAGTCATACTGCTTACCAGCAACGTCTTACTTTGATTCGGCGGTATTGTTGGATGAAGCGGCCCGGACCGACATTACATGCACGCGTTCATGAGACTGGTTCTACCAACGTGCTTTGCACATAGGTGGCTAGTGGGTGTTTGTTTCTCCAACTTTAGTTGAATCAAGCTTGACTACGCCCGGTCCTTGTTGAAGGTTAAAATAACACACTTGATGAAAAATCGTTGTGGTTTTGATGCGTAGGTAAGAACGGTTCTTGCTAGAAGCCGGTAGCAGCCACATAAAACTTGCAACAACAAAGTAGAGGCCGTCTAACTTGTTTTTGCAGGGCATGCTGTGATGTGATATGGTCAAGACGTGATGAGATATAAATTGTTGTATGGGATGATCATGTTTTGTTAAAGTTATCAGCAACTGGAAGGAGCCTTATGGTTGTCTCTTTATTGAATAAGATGCAAGCGCCATATAATTGCTTTACTTTATCACTATGCGATAGCAATAGTTGCAAAAGCAATAGTTGGCGAGATGACAATGTGACGACACATTGATAGAGATCAAGATGATGGAGATCATGGTGTCATGCCAGTGACGATGGAGATCATGATGGTTCTTTGAAGATGGAGATCAAAGGCACAAGATGATGATGGCCATATCATGTCACATATTTTGATTGCATGTGATGTTTATCCTTTATGCATCTTATTTTGCTTAGTACAGCGGTAGCATTATAAGATGACCCCTCACTAAATTTCAAGGTATAAGTGTTCTCCCTGAGTATGCAGCGTTGCTACAGTTCGTCGTGCCGAGACACCACGTGATGATCGGGTGTGATAAGCTCTACGTTCACATACAATGGGTGCAAGACAGTTTTGCACACGCGAAATATTTGGGTTAAACTTGACGAGCCTAGCATATGCAGATATGGCCTCGGAACACTAAGACCTAAAGGTCGAACGTGAATCATATAGTAGATATGATCAACATAGAGATGTTCACCATTGAAAACTACTCCATCTGACGTGATGATCGGACATGGTTTTGTTGATATGGATCACGTGATCATTTAGCTGACTAGAGGGATGCCTATCAAAGTGGGAATTCTTAAGTAATATGATTAACTGAACTTTAATTTATCATGAACTTAGTCCTAATAGTATTTGCAAATTATGTTGTAGATCAATAGCTCACATTATAGCTCCCCGTTTATTCTGATATGTTCCTAGAGAAAAATAAGTTGAAAGATGATACTAGCAACGATGCGGACTGGATCCGTGATCTGAGGATTATCCTCATTGCTGCATAGAAGAATTATGTCCTTGATGCACCGCTAGGTGACGGACCTGTTGCAGGAGCAGATGTAGACGTTATGAACGTTTGGCAAGCTCGGTATGATGACTACTTGATAGTTTAGTGCACCATGCTTTACGTCTTAGAACCAGGACTTCAAAAATGTTTTGAATGCCACGGAGCATATAAGATGTTCCAAGAGCTGAAATTGGTATTTTAGACTCATGCCCGAGTCGAGAGGCATGAGACCTCTGACAAGTACTTTGCCTACAAGATGGAGGAGAATAGCTCAACCAATGAGCATGTTCTCAGAACGTCTGAGTACTACAATCGCTTGAATCAAGTGGGAGTTAATCTTCCAGATAAGATAGTGATTGATAGAGTTCTCTAGTCACTATCACCAAGTTACTGGAACTTCGTGATAAACTATAATATGCAAGGGATGAAGTAAACGATTCCCGAGCTCTTCACGATGCTAAAATCAGCGAAGGTAGAAATCAAGAAAGAGCATCAAGTGTTGATGGTTAACAAGACCACTAGTTTCAAGAAAAGGGGCAAAGGAAAAGAAAGGGAACTTCAAGAAAAGAATGGCAAGCAAGTTGCCACTCCCGTGAAGAAACCCAAAGCTAGACCTAAGCCTGAAACTGAGTGCTTCTACTACAAAGGGAATGATCACTGGTAGCGGAACTGCCCCAAATACTTGGCGGATAAGAAGGATGGAAAAGTGAAAGGTATATTTGATATACATATTATTGATGTGTACTTTACTAATGTTCATAGTAACCCCAGGGTATTTGATACCGGTTCAGTTGCTAAGATTAGTAACTCGAAACAGGAGTTGCAAAATGAACAGAGACTAGTTAAGGGCGAGGTGATGATGTGTGTTGGAAATGATTCCAAGGTTGATAAGATCACATCGCACACTCCTTTTACCCTCGGGATTAGTGTTGAACCTAAAATAAATGTTATTTTGTGTTTTGTGTTGAGCATGAATATGATTGGATCATGTTTATTGCAATACGGTTATTCATTTAAGTCAAAGAATAATTGTTGTTCTGTTTACATAAATAAAACCTTCTATGGTCATACACTTAATATAAATGGTTTATTGAATCTCGATCGTAGTGATACACATATTCATAATATTGATGCCAAAAGATGCAAAGTTGATAATGATAGTGCAACATACTTGTGGCACTGGCATTTAGGTCATATTGGTGTAAAGCGCATGAAGAAACTCCATGCGGATGGACTTTTGGAATCACTTGATGCTTGCGAACCATGCCTCATGGGCAAGATGACTAAGACTTCATTCTCCAGAACAATGGAGCGAGCCACTGACTTATTGGAAACAATACATACTGATGTATGCGGTCTGATGAGTGTTGAGGCTCGCGACGGGTATTGTTATTTTCTGACCTTCACAGATGATTTGAGCTGATATGGGTATATCTAATTAATGAAACATAAGTCTGAAACATTTGAAAAAGTTCAAAGAATTTTCAGAGTGAAGTGGAAAATCATCGTAATAAGAAAATAAAAGTTTCTACGATCTGATCGTGGAGGCGAATATTTGAGTTACGAGTTTGGTCTTCATTTGAAACAATGTGGAATAGTTTCGCAACTATTCGGAACTCACGCCACCTGGAACACCACAACATAATGGTGTGTCCGAATGTCGTAACCGTACTTTATTAGATATGGTGCGATCTATGATGTCTCTTACAAATTTACCACTATCGTTTTGGGGTTATGCATTAGAGACAGCTGCATTCAGGTTAGATAGGGCACCATCTAAATTCGTTGAGACGACACCATATGAACTATGGTTTGGCAAGAAACATAAGCTGTCGTTTCTTAAAGTTTGTGTCGGCGTTCTAGGAATGGGGGTCACCAGACTTGCCTGCCTGCGGCCTGCGGCGTGGCTCAAAAGGGGGCCTAGCACGGCCCATCTTCATTAACACATACCCAAGACCCTCACGAGGGGCCAAGCCTTGCGGGGCGGACAACACGGAGCTTCCTCAGGCATGGCCTCATCGCGAGGAGGCGGAGAGATCAAGGCGGGGAACCTCATGAGGTGCCCGTGACGCAAGCCATGACGACCAAGGGTGCCAGGCGGGCGCCAGCCCGCGCAGTGTCCTCCTTTCCTCTTTGGTGCAAAGGGAGCAAGCGCAGGCGAGAGCATCAAGCAAAGGCACCCGTTTCGGTGCAACGAGACCAAGACCAGTCCAACGGCAGGGAGGAAGTCATTGTGGAGCCCAAGCCAGCGTCACCACCAGAGCCTTTGGCAGGCGAGGATCAACTTTAGTCAGGATAAGTGTACCAGATGTTCCCCTTCAAATGGCCAATTGTTGGCGCCCTTCCCGCTCAATATTTGGGAAGAGGCCCAGGGCCTTTGCCTATAAATAGGACTAGCCACCCACAGGGTAGAGGGATCGAAATCGGAGAGAGAATCGAGAAGAGAGAGAGAGAGAGAGAAGGGTGACTGAACTCCTCCCAGCAGTTCATCCCCTCAGCCAAGAACAGACCCTCGCGAGGCTATTCTTCCTTGTATTGCTCATCATCATCAGCCCAAGAGGCAATCCACCACACCACACACTGGAGTAGGGTATTACACCACAACGGTGGCCCGAACCAGTATAAACCCTGTGTCTCTTGTGCTGTTCTTTCCATAGCTTAGATCTTAGCGAGGCGGAGGGGTGCAGGTAGGTAGAAGGCGAAATCCCCGCGCGCACCCCAGTGTTCGAACCTCAAGGGTCTGCCGGAACCCGAAATCCGACATTTGGCGCGCCAGGTAGGGGTGCGCCGGAATTCGTCTTCCACCACCCCGTTCTCCTTCGACCATCGCGTCCATGTCTGACGCTCGTCGGGCCCGCACTGAGCGCCAGGCCGCTCTCACTTCCCGCGTCGCCCAGACGGCTCCTGTCGGCGGGCGTCCTCGCTGTTCCCCATCACCTGTCGTCAACACCGCCACCGGCCTGGCGGGGAACAAGCAGCAAGCGTCGTCTCAGCATCCGTCCGTGCGGCAAGACGACCGCACCGCTACTCCCCCGTTCACCCCAGCTGGTTATTCATCCTGCGCGCTCCGCGCACCCATGGAGGCTCGAGCTGCGCTCGTCGCGGCAAACGAGCTCCTGCGCTACCGTTCCGTCAACGACGTCTATGAAGAATGGCTCGACCGCGTCGCCGAGCTCGTCCGCGCCGCAGGGGGCTCTCCTGCGCCGTCCGTTCCGCTGCACCGCACCCCACCCCGCGCGGGCGACGAAGCTCCGGGGGCGCCCCAGCCGCCTCCTCCTCAAGAAGGCGCCGTGGCTCCAAGGC